>NW_027528006.1:2571164-2826093 GCF_008692635.1 Crocuta crocuta
ATAATATAATATAATATAATATAATATATAATACAATATATGTCATATAATAAATATTCTCTGGACTTTTAAAAATTACATAAATGGGATGATACTGACCATATTTTTCAACAACTTGCCTTTTTCTGGATTCATTCATGTTAATACATTTATAAAGTTCTTTCACTTAAACACTAGTTAGTATGTTTAAATGAACATATTACAATTTACGTGTGTATTCCTTTATTGTTAAAGATTTAGATGGGGCTGCTGGGTGGCTCAGTCAGTCAAGCGTCTGACTTCGGCTCAGGTCATCATCTCACAGATCGTGGGTTTGAGCCCCGCGTCGGGCTCTCTGCTGATGGCTACCTCAGAGCCTGGAGCCTGCTTCAGATCCTGTGTCTCCCTCCCTCTCTAACCCTCCCCTGCTCATGCTGTCTCTCTCTCAGAAATAAAACATTAAAAAAATTTTTAAAGATTTAGAGATTTTACATCTTGCCCCTTAACAAGCAGTGTCACCAGGAATATCCTCTTACATATCTTCTTGTGCAACTGAGCAGAGTGCATTTAGAGTGGTGATCTAGGAATGCAATCACTGTGTCACAGGGTATGTTTATCTTCAACTGCAGTGGATACTACAAGCAGCAAGCCAAAGTGGCTGCATCAATTTCAGTGCCCTCCTGGAGTGTGCACGAGCTTCCATCTCCCCACATGCAAAATGATACATACAATTTTTTTTCCAGTTCAATGGGAATGATATAGCAATTCATTATTTCTATTTGTGTTTCTTATTTTTTAATTTTTAAAAAACGTTTATTTATATTTGAGAGAGAGAGACAGAGCAGGAGCAGGAGAGGAGCAGAGAGAGAGAGAGGGAGACACAGAATCTGAAGCAGGCTCCAGGCTCTGAGCTGTCAGCACAGAGACCAATGAAGGGCTCAAAGTCACTAACTATGAGATCATGACCTGAGCCTGAGCCAAAGTTGGGTGTTTAACCAACTGAGCCCCCCAGTGGATTAAGTCCCCCTTTTTGTTTTTTTAATGTTCGTTTATATTTGAGAGAGAGAGACACAGCTCACAGCCTGGGTGGGGGGGGGGGGGGTCTATTTNTGCATTTCTAACACTGATACAGAGCCTAAGAATCTGTATTGTTTTTGTTTCTTGGCCACATGGCTTCATTTTCTGTAAATTCCCTTTCTTCTAGTCCCTTTCATGGACAGGAGACACTTGGAGGAGAAAGATTAAGGGTGAGGGCTGTTTTCCAATCTCTGAGCTCAAGTCCTTAGCTTTGTCCATGCCTCCTTTCCCCAAGTAAGTGTTAAAATGCTAACTCCACAGTCCATTTCCAGGGATGCTATCACCCAGGCTGCAGAACAACCATGCAGTGCTTACTGGCTTTGAATATCCTGATTGATTCCCACTTATAGATCCTTCCTCCCTCCCTCTCTTCCTTCCTACCTGCCTCCTTCATTCCCTCTCTTCCTCCCTCCCTCTCTTCCTTCCTTCCTTCCTTCCTCAAGTACCTCAAGGATCAAGGAAACAGACAGTGCATATGATAAAAGGGGTCATCGCGACTTCAAAAAACCTGTTAATGCTGGATGCTTTTAGAATTCAGATATCCTGTTCCCTCCCTAACTTAGAGGTTTTTGATTTTTTAAACAAAGTACCACACACTGGACAGCTTAAAACAATAGAAATGTATTATCTCACAGTTTCAGAGGCTGGAAGTCCAAAACTGAGGTGTAGGCAGGGCTGAGTTCCTCAGAAAATTGCAGGGGAGAATCTTTCCTTGTTTCTTCCTCGTCTTGTGGTTTATTGGCAATCTTGGGCATTCTCTGGCTTATAGCGATCTTCAATCTCTGCCTTATGGTCATGTGATGTTCTCCCTCCTGTTTCCATGTCTCCTTTTATTGCAAGGACACCAGTCATATTAGATTAAGAGCCCACCCTACCCCTGGTATGACCTCATCTTAGCGTATTAATACCTGTAGTGAGTCTGCTGCCAAATAAGGTCACATATTGAGATAGTAAGAATTAGGACTTCAACATATCTTTTTTGGGACACAATTCAACGTATACCACTACACAATTTTGATCATTTGTAAGAAAGAGCTTAGTGGTGATAGACCCCTTAAAATAGGATTTTCCCAAACTATCAATGAGAGCTAGTGTCTATTCCTACAACCCATTATATGACCAACTGAATATTTATGTATTTCATCATTTTAAGTAGTTTTATATAAATATTCACCATGGGTTGAATAGTATCACTACAAAATTCATGTCTACCTGGAATATGACCTTATTTGGAAATAGGGTCTTTGCAGATGTAAATAATTAAGGATCTTGAGATGCAATCATCCCGGATTTAGTATTGGCCTTAAATCCAATTGCTGGCAAACTTATAAGAACAAGAACACAGAGACACAGGGAAGGAGGCCATGCATACACAAAGCAAAACTTGGAGCCACCAGGAGCTTGAAGAGATAAGGCAAGATTCTCCCCTAGACCCTTCAGAAGGAGTGGGACTCTGCCAGAACTTCTATTTTAGACTTCTGGCCTCCAGAAGTGTGCAAGAATAAATTTCTGTCATCTGAAGCCACCAAGTATGTGGTAATTTGTTATGGAAGCTCTAGAAGACTAATGCAGTATTCCTTTTATATAGATTGAGAAAATTTAGTTCGTCAAGCCCTTACTGGTGAACAATCAGGCTGTCTCCAATTAGAAAACAACAATTAGGTTTTTGGATTTATTTTTGGTGGGTTTGTATTTTTGCTATTACGGACAACAATGAAGTAAATACTATACATACTTTGTGCAGTTATCTAGTAGTTTCATTTTAGGATTTATTTCTATACATGGAATTGCTGTTTGAAGGATTTTTAGACTCATGCATTTAGCAAAGGGCTCTCCATGCAAGGCTACAGCAACACATACTTCTAGAAAATTCAAGAGTATCTTTTTTGTTATTCCCTTCATGATACTGGATGTTACTATTTTTCATCCTTGCAAGGGGTGAAAATCCCTTAATCATTGTTTTAACTACTATATATATATATATAATATAATATAATATATATAATATAATATATATATTATATATATTTTTAAAGAGTTTACTTAATTATTTTGAGAGAGACAGCACAAGCAGAGGAGGTGCAGAGAGGGAGGGAGAGAATCTCAAGCAGGCTCTGTGCCATCAGTACAGAGCCTAATGCAGGGTTTGAACTCACAAATGTTGAGATCATGACCTGAGCCAAAATCAAGAGTCAGATGCTTAAATGACTGAGCCACCCAGCTGCTCCTGAAATGTCTTTTTTAACTTGTAGTTTTATATTATGTTGGAAGAATGGATCGAAGAGGAGAAATTCAGGAAACAGGAGGAACAGTTGGGAGTATTTTGCAATGGTTTTTATGATGAAGGCCTAAATTAGGGAAGTAGTCATAGGACAGAAAAAAGGGTAGATTTTAGAAATATTTATGGAGTATAATCAGCAAGGCATCTTGTTTAATTGGATGTGTGGGAGGTGAATAAAGAAAGGGAAACATCTAAGATGAACATGAAGTTTTTCACTTTGTTTTGATTTGCCTTTTTTACAGAACTTTGAATAAATGGTAATGTTATTAACTATTAAAATGAGTTTTGGAGAAGATTTCTTGTGAATATAATTATCAAAAAGTGCCTATAAGGAAAAAATATCCACTAAGCATCAAAGTGTATGATGTGACTTTCAAGGTTAAGTTCACTGGCAATCAAAACTCAAGGGTCTTCATTAAGAATGTGATTATTAAAATCACGACAATGGACATCATTTTCTCAGGAAAAGACATAAATCAGGAGTTCTCAAAATTCATTGCTTGTAATCATCATCTGGAGATCTAGATAAAAGTACAGGCTTCACTCACAGAGGTTCTCATTCACTGAGTCAAGGATGAGGGCCAAGGAGTCTTCATTTTCATCACATGATGCAGGAGATACTGATAGGGGGTCATGGTTCTTTTTGAGAAACTTTTATAGAGTAAGATTAGCTATGAGCCAGAATGAAATACAAAAGAGCTAACAACACTTAACATAGTCCAGGAAAAAGAATCGAGGAGGGAGTGTGTGAGGAATAATCAAAAAGGTAGTAAGGTGATGATTAAGAGAGGACAAAATGGAGCATAGCCTTTCAGGAACAAGGAGTGAGACCCAGCAGTAGTAAATGCAGCAAATGGGCCAAATAATTTAAAGAGAAGGAAAGTGATCAAGAAGCTTTTCATGACTTGAAGGGGAAAAGGTTTAGTCAGAAGGAAATTACTGTGATTTATGGTATTTCATTCTCAACAAGAGTGATAGAATGCATGTCCCATGAGGACCTAAAGCTGGCAAGCAGGAGGGACCCAGCCAAGGGGGTCCCTGTCTGCAGATGGAAATCAAACGCAAGCCAGCAGGAGGTGAAAGCAGAGTTTGTTGAAGATAGAGAGCAGATACAGACGATACAGGAGGAGTGTCTGGGAGACTCAGGAAGGAAAAGAGGGCCTCTCCCTTTTTGGGGGATCTGAGGGTTTTTATTGAGGACAGTGCCCTGGTGTATGTGTCCTCTCAGGCATCCAGAAACTGGTCAGAACAAAAATGAGGGCCCAGGTGTTATTCCTCACCAGTGGTCTGGAACACACCTATGAGAGAGTGGTCCGGTCAGTCTCACCTGGCCCTTCCTCAGGTGTTCTCTATGCTAGAGAAATCATTAACTCCTTGTCCTTTACAAGGGGGACATATGTCATTTGTATTATAAGGCATGTGCAAAGTGGGTAGGGATACAGATCCTAGCAAGGAATAAAAGCAAGAAAAGGAGTAAAAAGATTTTTATGGAGTCCTTCAGTGTCCTTGTTTCAGACAATGTATTGTTTGGGCTATACTCCATACTTTTTTTAATCTTTAGAAAACATAGTGACCTCTTTGACATGTGAAACAGTTTAAAGAAATCTTTGTTTATCAAACATGTGTTCAGTAATTTTCAAGTTACTATATCAAATGTAGAATAAAAACCATTCAGTTTTCTTTCCACATGAGTTTGACACAATTGTGTGTAAAGCCAAGCAGTATAAATTTGGTTGGAAACCAAGCTTCAAGAATAATAATTAAGACATTTCTTCCATCTGGATCATTTAAAACTTTATGCCAATCCCCCTACTCTCCAGAGAAGGGGAAAAAAACTATTTTGTAAATAACAAATGAATTTTCATATGTAGAATAAAATAGATGCATTCATACAAATGACTAATTCATGAGGTTATAGCAAAAAAAGAAGAAACGGCATGATTTTCTTCAACAACTTATAAAATAAGTCAATAAAAACATTCACCGTATTTCTTGGAAAACATTTTTACCTTCATTCTACTTGTCTTGTCGATATACATACCAAGTATCTATGTATCTATCTTTCTATCTATCATCTATCTATCTATCTATCTATCTATCTATCATTTAATGTTTATTTAATTTTGAGAGAGAGAGAAACAGAGTCTGAGTGAAGCAAAGGCAGAGAGGGAAGGAGACACAGAATGCGAAGCAGGCTCCAGGCTCTGAGCTGTCAGCACAGAGCCTGATGTGGGGCTCAAACTCTCAAACTGTGAGATCATGAACTGAGGGGAAGTTTGATGCTTAACTGAAAGAGGCACCCAGGTGCCCCCCCATCGCTGCCAAGTATTTATTTATTATCATTTAAGATTTGGTATTAATTCCATCAACTCTACATTTGGGAAGCAAAAAACAGGGGCAGTGACATTTCCTTCGAAGAGTTGTTTTGAAGAGTAAATGACATCACTGCACGTGATTAAGTACTTTGCATATAGTAGTTACTCAGTGAATGTTAGTGGCTCTCCTCTTCTTTTTCACAAGGTAGAGGAAATAAGGAAACAGGTACACAAAGGCCTCATTCTAATTAGTAAGAAGGAAATAGCTGCTATAATAAAATAGACCAATTCCTTGGTAAAAAATAACCACATAATCTGAAAGTTTATTGGAAAGTTGGCCAAGTTGGGGAAAGTAGACACTGTAATATTTTAGACTTTAAGAATTCAATAGCCAAAATTTCAGAGAAAATATTGGATCAAACCCTCAATGGAGGGAGGAGGGGGAGAACATAGCAAGAAGCTAAAAACTGTACTTGAACCTGCTTAAAAGAATGAAGGAGATACCTGCATTACCATAAAACTTAGAGCCAAGATGAATGGGAAGGAAGTATGAGAAAACAATTTCAAATCAAAATAAATATTGTTTACTAATAAACACATTTCAAACTGGAAAAATGGAAGCCTTAGGAGAGACAATACATCTTTATCCTTTAGGCAGAGAGCGGGGTGAGTATTTGATGTGAAATATTCAGAGGATATACGGGTATTGAATAGTAAGTTGAACTTGACTGTTAAATTTCCTTTTATTCTAAAAGTTTGAGTCTAGCCTCCAGAGATAGTGCTGTGGGGATGAAAAGCAGGAAACAGAAATATCGCAATGAAGGAAATTCATTGAAACAACAATCCAAACCCCACACATCTCTCTAGCACTTAAGAACATTACCAATTTGTCATTTAGAAACAGGAGGCTTAAAAATTTTTTTTAAAAATATCGTTAATGGCAAATTACATCTGCCATGACAGGCTTACAAGAACTGATTCATCAAACATGAGCATCGCACTAGGGGGCTAGTTTGCAGACCTTCTTGTCCAATCCCCTCAATGTATGAGATGCAGAACCTAAATTCAAGAAAGAGAGGCCCCAAGTCACTTAGCTAGACAGACAGCTGGGCTGAGGGCCAGTTCCACCCACCAGAGCACCCACAGGAGTGGTGCAACCACAACAGGAGGGTGCATGGCGCTATTGGGTGCCACAGAGCACCTTGTACGTAAGGCCAGAAGATGTAGCAGACATGATGCATAGCAACAAACACAGTCAGACAACATGAGGAGGCAGAGGAATGTGATCCAAAAGAAAGAGAGAGACAAAACCCCAAATAAGAAGTGAAACAAAATGGAGATGACCTATCTACCTGATAAAGAGTTCAAAGTAATGGTCACAAAGATGCTCACTGGATGAGAGACTCTTGAAAATACATGAACTCAGTTAGCACATCAACAAAGAGAAAGTACAAAAAGAGAACCAGTCTGAGCTGATGAATACAATGACTTAATGAAAAACATACTAGAGAGAATCAACAGCAGGTTAGAGAATGCAAAAGAACAGATGAGCAAGCTGGAAGACAAGGCAATGGAAAGCACTCAAGCTGAAGAGTAAAAATTTTTTAAAAATGAGGAGAGGTTAAGGGATCTCTTGGACATCAAGTATACTAATGTTTGCATTATAAGCATCCCAGAAGATGAGAAAAGGGTAGAAAACTTACAAGAAAGAATAGCTGAAAACCTCCTTAACCTGAGAAAGGAAACAGACATCTAGGTTCCAGGAAGCAAAGAGAGCCCTAAACAAGATGAACCCAAGGAGATCAGAATTGAAGGAAAAAGAGTTTCCCCGCACAAAGTTAGAGGAGTTGGTCACAAAAACAAACAAACAAAAAGGCTTCAAGACTTTCAGATCCAACTGCCAAACTGATTTCAGGTAACAGGGTTACAACTGAAAGAACTTTTCTGGCATTGTTCTTTCTTCTTCTTCTTTTTAAATTTAGTTTTAGGTTGTTTTTTTTTTTTTTAATTTAGTTTGAGAAAGAAAGAGAGAAAGAAAGTGTGCAAGTGGGGAAGGGGCAGAGAGAGGGAGAGACAGACTCTCAAGCAGGCTCTGCACTATCAGCACAGAGCCCAACACAGGGCTTGAACTCAACAAACCATGAGATCATGACCTCAGCCAAGATCAAGAGTCAGATGCTTAACCAACCAAGCCAACCAGGCACCCCTGGCATTGTTCTTTCAACTGACACTTAAAACTCTAGTTTCTAAAGGTTGTAACAAATTACCCTCTACCAAAGGATGACTGTATAGATATTTTCATTTCTTTTGGGGCTTTCCAAATACACAGAACCTTTATTTTTTCAATTATGAATCATACCCAGGTGGTGAGATACGGAAATCTTAAAAATATGTTGAAAGTCAGAATTTAATCATCTGCGTGCTTGTGAACTATTCCAACATTAAATATATTTACACCCACATTAGTTAATCTTATATAATCATCATGCTGAAGTTTTTATAATAAAAAAATGTGTGATTGTTTTTCCCCTTGTAAATGAATATGAACTGAATATTATGGAAATGTCATGTTTATGTATTTCTCTTTTAATGTGTATTACTGCTATTATTCAACCATTTTCAAAATACCCCAAAAGACTATATAACATAAAAATGTATAGTAATTTGGGAAAGGGATTATGAAATAAAAATATAAAAACATATATGATCTCAAAAACATAAAATATCAACAAAAATGCATGGATATAGGGCAATAGATCAAAAATGTTAATAGCATGAAATGATCATCCCACTTCTCTTGTGTTTTTCATAATTTCTATAATGATCATGTATTTCACAGAAATAACCAAAATAATATATCCTACAGATTAAAATGAACCGAAGAAACAAATATCTATCTGTATGTCCCTTTGAGCAGTTGATGATAAATAACTGAACAATCTCATAAAGTTTTAAATGCATATGAATGCTGAATGTGGAATGATTTAATGTTAATATAGTACCTGGCATTATAAAATTTACTCACCATATGCTTTCTTTCCCCCCCATAGCTTCCTGTGCATCTATTCAGATTATGAAGAAAGTTCCTGGATCTTATTCAGCAAGAATCCAGCTGGAGATCATTTTCAAATTAATATGCAACTGATACGAACATTAAATTTATAAATTATTTAAAAAGAGAATTATAATGACTTTGTTTAGAGGTATTGTTTATCAATTGTTATAAGTAAGTTGGTTTTCCATATCACTATTTCCTGTCCAATCTTGCCTGTTGAAATTGGCCTTTCAGACATAGTGACAGTTTATTCTAAAGAAATCCCATCAATATTAAAGAGATTTTCCATTACAATTAAATTGAACAAAGAAAGAACACCTATGAGATAAACTAACACTCATTCTTGACCTGCAGTTGTGTCCATTTTTTTGACACCTAAAGAATTGACTGAAATTATGCTAACTTAAAATATATTTACAAAAATTATCCTTCCATGAGGATACTGTGTTTAAGAAAACTACATGCTTCTCAGAAATAAATATGATGTGTGCACCTTGAAAATCATGTGCAAAAAAATAGGGAAAGTGAAATATTGTGCAATAGCTCATAGTCTGTAGACACATATTTCCACTGATTATGTATGGCATATTATTTACCAATATAAAAATACCAACTCAGCTGCAAATTAGACAGAACTCATTATAAAGAGTACTACAGATTGGGTATCCATTGGCATCCAGAACAAGAACAAATGGAATTCCTAAATGCCTAGTTTGAGCTTTCATTTCTTTCTCTAATGGTCCTCTTACTTCTACATTCAATTAACATATACCCTTATTCATCCTCTCTCCACACAACTGCTGCCATTTTTCTGGGCATGGTTAAATACCAACCCCTCCTTATTGGTGATGGTAGAGTAACAAAAGTTTATGAAGACAACTTTTATTATGAACATTTTATTCCAACTTTCCAATTTAGTAATTCTCTCTAGTTGTGTTTATAATCTTTTGGTGGGCAGATCCTAAGATCAGCCCCAGTGATTCACACCTCCTTCTATTCATGCCCTTGTGCAATCCCCTCTCCTTGTTCCTGGACTGGCCTTAGTGGCTCTGACCAGTAGTCTTGTTAGCAGACCCTCCCTATAGGCTCTTTCCATCAAGCTGCCCTGTTGTAAGCTGCTCTAATGGAGAGAGGTCCATATAGCACAGAACTGAAGGATGCCTCCTTCCAGTGGCCTTGAAAGAACTGAGGCCCTAAGTGGATCAAGCCACTAGCAACTACAATCATTTGAAGCATATCTTTCCCTAGCTGAGCCTTCAGATGAGACCCTCCTCATCAATCAATCAATCAATCAATACCTTGACTGCAGTCTTCTGAGAGGCTCTGAAGCAGACCCAGTTAAGCCACGCCTGGAGTCCTCATCCATAGAACTGTGAAACAATAAACGTGTGTAGTTTTAAGAAGTTAAGTCTGCAGCTAATTATGCAGATTGGATAACTAATATAATGTTTTGAGTTTTTTATTTTCTTTTCTTTTTTTTAGTTCTAAAATATTTGACTCTTTTGCAAGTCTTCAGTAATTTTTTTTACAATTTCCAGTTCTATGCTGAAATTTTAATATTTTAGCTCCTTGAACATAGTAGCTATATGAATTTTAAAGTCTGTCTCACAATCCAAATATTCGGTGCCACTTTGGGTCTGCCTTCGCTGCTAGTTTTCATTCCTGTGTCCAGTTATTATATGGAAAAAGTGCATTTGAAAAATTATTTGTAGAAATAATGAGGCCTAGGAAAATGTTTTCTCCAAATTTGCATCTTTCATATTGCTAGGGACATTAGAAATCACATTTCACAACAATCCACTTTGAAAAGTTCCAATTTTTCTGAGCTGTCTAGATGACTTAATTGTAAACAATCTAGTGTATGTGAATGCTTTACTTCTGGCTCACCTTTACCACTGGGATGTGGACCTTTAGGTCTCACACTAAAGAATTCAAATTTAGAGGTCCTACACTCTAACTTTTGTCCTTCTGCTCTCAGAAAGCGATTAAAATGTTAATCCTCCTCTCAGCTTCCTATTCTTGGTTAACAAATCTCCCCTTCCAGAGCAAAAGCAGTCTCAATACCAGACTCCTCTTTCTGGATTTCCATTTTCTTCCAGATATCAGCCTGACAATTATTCACTACCTTGTTAGTTCTCTAACGCCTCAAGAAGGTGTTCCATTTAGTCGAATATTATAGCAGAAAGATCAGAATAATCTAGTCCACCATTTCCAGAAGCAGAAGCTGAAGTTCTGGGGTTTTTTTATTTTAATTTTTTTAATGTTTATTTATTTTTGAGAGAGACAGAGTGTGAGTGGGTAGGGGCAGAGAGAAAAGGAGACACTGAATCCAAAGCAGTCTCCAGGGTCTGAGTTGTCGGCACAGAGCCGGATGCAGGACTTGAACTCACGAACTGCAAGCTCATGACCTGAGCCAATTCAGATGCCTAACCGACTGAGCCACCCAGGCACCTCTTTGGGTTTTTGGTTGTTTTTGTTTTTAATGGGTTGCCTCACATTCTTCTAGCAATCTCTGTTTGAGCCACCATTTGGGCACCTTCTCTAGTCTGAGAAGTGCTTGACTCTGTAAGAGCACCTATTTTACAACAGGGGAGGTCAATGCTAGAGACAACCCAATTTAAGCAAGAAAAGGAAACTAAATATTTGTTGTAGTGTCTAAATATTCTTTGGTTGCCAATTTTGGTTCTATGAAAATGGACAAAATTTCTCCCAACCTTGTCATAACTGTCAAAACAAAACCAATCTGGATTCACTTTGCCACTCATTTAGCAGAACAGAAAGAATAAAGAAGTTTACATAGACCAATGGAATAGAATTGAGAACTCAGAATTGGACCCAAAAGTATACAGCCAACTAATCTTTGACAAAGCAGGAAAGAATATCCAATGGAAAAAAGACAGCCTTTTTAACAGATGGTGTTGGGAGAACTGGACAGCAACATGCAGAAAATGAAACTAGATCATTTTCTCACACCATGCACAAAAATAAACTCAAAATGGATAAAGGACCTGAACGTGAGACAGGAAACCATCAAAACCCTAGAGGAGAAAGCAAGAAACAACATCCTTGACCTCCACCACAGCAATTTCTTACTTGACACATCCCCAAAAGCAAGGGAATCAAGAGCTAAAATAATGATTGGGACCTCATCAAGGTTAAAAGTTTCTGCACGGCAAAGGAAACAATCCATAAAACTAATAGGCAACTGACNAGGCCCGTGAGTTCTGGCCCCATGATGGGCTCTGTGCTGATAGCTTGGAGCCTGGAGCCTGCTTTGGATTCTGTGTCTCCCTCTCTCTTTAGTCCTACTTCATTCATACTCTGTCTCTCAAAAATGAATAGATGTTAAAAAAAAAAAGAAAAAAGAAAAAAGGAAAAAAGAAAGAAAGGAGACAAGTTTATATATTTTGCCGAGTAACTGTAGATAGCATCTTCCAACTCAAAAGCCACGTTTTGTTTAATTATCTCAAATGAAAATTGAATTCCTCTGAATTCATCATTACTTTTACATTTGTTGTTAACAACCTGAAATTTCTAAAGCCCAAAATGTAATTGTAAAGGTTGAATTTTGCCACCAATAATACAAGTTCTTCACAGCAATCTAGACCTCAGGGGTCATAAACTCAATGCTCAGGGATACAGCATCTAACAGAAAGTAGTGAGGTATGTCTGATGATGTTGGCCAAGTGAAGAAAAGAAATAAGGAGTGGGGGGACTGTGCCACATTGGAGAGAGTATGTCCCCTCTAAAGGGGTCTAGAGCAGATCATTTCAAGCTCCTATCTTTAGTTAACATGCAGAATGTATGTAGACCCAGAGTAGAATATAAACCTGGAGTCACCAGAATTTAAAATCTTTCAAAAGAATATGAAACCTAGATGTTTTATAACCCCTTTTTCTTGTATTGTTGAGAAAACAAAAAACCCACACTGTGTAGGGTAAAGATAAATTGCATAAACAAGGCTCAGTTGCTAAACTAAATTATTCCTGATGCCATTTAAGCTTTAAATCCTATCCACTTTCTTTATTAGTACTATTTAATGATTGAGAGAAAACTCTTCTTGAAAAACTTCACAAGATCCTAATAAAGTGCCTATTACATAAATATTGTTACTTTGCAAGTAAAAGTAAAGTTTTACATGGATTGAAGATCCAAAAAAAAAAAAATACTTCCCAAGTGGCTAAATATCATGCAAGTTTTCATTTTCCTAAGATCAGGACAGTTTTGGGGAGCCTGGGTGGCTCAGTTGGTTAGGCGTCCGACTTCAGCTCAGGTCATGATCTCACGGTTCATGGGTTCAAGCCCTGCTTCAGGATCTGTGCTGACAGCTAGCTCAGAGCCTGGAGCCTGTTTCAGATTCTGTGTCTCCCTCTCTCTCTGACCCTCCCCTGTTCATGCTGTCTCTCTCTCTCTCTGTCTCTCAGAAATAAATTTGAAAAAAAAAGAAAGAAAGAAAAGATCAGGACAGTTTTTAATAATCCTAACCTAGAATTAAAATAATAATTAAAAAGTACAGCTAGTTCATTTATAAAGCTATTTGGGGTACATATTGCTGCATTATGAAATATCTTTGCAATATGAAAAAAGCCATAAGTCCGTAGCAAAAATGAATATGATGATTCTCATTTTATATATATGTATCACACCCAAAAGATGCTACATTTATGAATATCTTTATATCACACACAATTATCATAAAAATATTCTAACAGCATATATTGAATTAAAGTATTAAAGCATCAAGTTTATAATCATTTATACAGTTATCTAAATAAAAAATAAAGGATTGTTAGTTTCTCTTCAGTTTTTCTAAACTGACTGATGTATTGGTTCTTGCTGATTAAGTATATATGTCCCTAAGCCAACACTAATGTAAAATTTCATTTATTTTGTCCCAAAACTAAAAAGATTTTTTAAAAAAACCCCAATGAGATCCAATTTGCATTTACAACTTGGAATTCCCATTAATTTAATACATTTCTAGAGAATATTGCATTTTAAATCCAATGGCAGTTCTTTTACACAGTTTTAGAAACAAATCAAATGACTATAACCATAACCTTCTTTTTAAAAATGAAGAAACCCAGGGGCACCTACGTGGCTCAGTTGGTTGTTGAGTGTCTGAATTTGATTTGGGTCATGATCTCACGAACCCTGAGTTAGAGCCCCACATTGGGCTTGCTGCTGTCAGCGTGGGGCCCACTTTGGATCCTCTGTCCCCCACTCACTGCCCCTCCCCTGTTTGTGTTCTCTTAAAAATATATAAAACATTTAAAAAAATTTAATGCAGGGGCGCCTGGGTGGCTCAGTTGGTTAAGCATCTGACTTTGGCTCAGGTCATGATCTCACGGTCTGTGGGTTCGAGCCCCGCGTTGGGCTCTGTGCTGGCTCGGAGCCTGGAGCCTGTTTCAGATTCTCTCTCTCTCTCTCTCTCTCTCTCAGAAATAAATAAAAAATTTTAAAAAAATTTAATGCAGAAAACCAGAATTATAACCTATACATTAAACCTCAGACTTACATACAAACTATTATGCAAGTTTCAGAAGCCAATTTGAAGTGTCAAATGCTATTTATAATTTTACAAAGTGTCATGCAGAATTCTGTAAGATGACAAAGAACACAAAATGCAATCAAGATCTGGGCCAGAATTCAGTATTTTTTACACAGAGGAAAATAACAAACAAAAATGTGATTGAGAAATGGAGATTAATTTATACTAAAAAGAATGATGTACAGAAGCATTGTTTAAAGCAGGCTAATTATGAGAATGCTCAAAGTTATCTAGTCCTATAAGCTAAATTTAATGCAGAAGTAGGCTTATTTAGGTAGTGCTTATGACCAAATTTTAATCTACAATGCACTTATTAGTCCAAGACAGTAATCATGTCTATATATTTGGAATATAATTACCATACATTCTCATTCTTTGTGGAATTACTTATTCTCCCCTGGTTTGGGTTTTTTAAGTTGTTATTGTTGGTTTTATAAAGTTTCCATACTAAAGTCTGGACAACTAAGAAGACCTTTCTATGACAAATTCAACCTACTTCAATTAAATATTGATCAGTATCAATATTGTACACTTGCAGACCTGTTTTTTTTCTTTTGTCAATATTCATCGGCAATTTTTTGCCCATCTATTTTACTCTTCATGCTTTCTCCTGCCTCTATCCAAAGACATTTTTCCAATTTCTGTAATAGTAAATGAGTAAATTTTAAAAATTAATGTGACTAACATTTTATATGAATTAACCTTCTCATATTTAATTTAAATATTATCCAAAATGGGCTAGAATTTGATATAAAATGCAAATGCATAGTAATTAACTTGTCTATTAAAATATCTCATGAAAAAAATCTAAGGTCTAGTATCTAAGTTTTCAGTGTCCAGGGGCCAACAATCTAAAATAAATTAAAATACTTGTGTGAAGAAATTTATGTGAATCTTATTGAATAAACATTTTCTTATATAACTAATATAATCAAGAAATGCTTTTTCAAAAACAATTTCACAACGAAGTTGTTTATGATGGAGTAGAATTTGACACAGAACAGTTGTTCCATATTAGAGTCCATTTGAGAAAGATAACTAGTTCCGGGGCACCTGGGTGGCTCGGTCTGTTCAGCATCTGACTTCCGCACAGGTCATGATCTCACGGTTCGTGGGTTCGAGCCCCGTATCGGGCTCTGTGCTGACAGCTAGCTCAGGGCCTGTTTTCGGATTCTGTGTCTCCCTCTCTCTCTGACCCTCACCTGTTCACACTGTCTCTCTCTCTCTCTCTCTCAAAATCAAAAATAAAAAATATTTAAAAAGATAACTATTTCAGTTAAAATGAAGTTATTTTTTTCTGATTCTGATTTTCTTGGAATTTAGAAAATTTACAAATGAGGAAAAAAATTACCAACACTCTTAATTACTCACACTTCTTCAGTTACCATGGTGATGCACACAGTTCAGATATGAAATATAAAATTGAAATCAAACTGTAATTTTGGAAGTGTTTATAAATATATTTAAATCCATAAGACTTGATAAGGCTATTCAGGGAAATAGTATGCATAAAGAAAAGATGAAGCCTAGACAGAACCTGGAGGTATACCAATATTTGAATAAAGATTCGAGGAAGAACAGCAAAGGGGAATTTGAACGGTTAATGAGAAAGAAGGAAAACCAAGAGCATTTCTCACTGAAGCCAATAGGATCCACTATAACACTACACGAAGAATGAAGGGGGATCAACCATACCATGAGTCAGATATACTGAGTAAAATAAGGTCATAGAACTGTCCAGTGGATTTTGCTATGAGGAGATTAATAACTGTCCATGCTGATAAGCAGTTTTAGAGGAACCCAAATCAGATTGGACCTATATACCTCACGAGAATCAACTAAAAAATGCTTCATTTAATGAGCCAGTTAAATGGACTTTTACAAAATATGTATCCATCATAGCTACTTAAAGCCATTTTTAAAAGTTGTAAATCATATACTTGGAAAGAAAAAAAATTTACTTACAATTACACAAAAATCTAGGCATAACGAAGAAATCTTCATAAAGAAAATGCTAAATTTTGCTGAGATATAAAAAGTACAAACAAATAAGGAGATCCAGCAAATCTCAAACTAGAAATACTACTTTAAGCTCATAAATTTATATCCATTCTACAAAATTTCAGTGAGTGCTTACTTCCAGGCTTCCAGCACCTGAACTAACACATAAAGTTCAAAGCTTGAAGTTTACCTGACTTCAGTGGGAATAGTACTTATATTTCACCATAAAACCTAAGTTGGATGTTGATTAACTTAAGGTTCTCATTAAAGTGTCTACCTAGGTTTCTTTCCTTTTTTAAATAATAAGAGTTTTATCCAAAGCCTTATGTCCCTCTTTTGAACTACTGATGTCCTCTATTAATGTATTTCCTAACATCAACAACAGTCCATTACTGTATTTCCAGGATTAAATCTACCTTATTAGGATGGATTCTTTTAATTGTTGAATTTGGTATGTTAGCATTTTATTTGGGATTTCTGCATTTATACTGAAATGTACATTTAACTTATAAATTTCTTGCTGACTTCTTTAAAAATTGGGGAAATGAGCATTTAATAAAATGAATTGAGCAGCATTCCAAATTTTAGGTTGTTTCATGGAAGTTTTTAAGAATCTACATTTGGGGCACCTGGGTGGCTCAGTCGATTGAGCATCCCACTTTGACTTAGGTCATGATCTCAGTTTGTGAGCTCAAGTCCAGCATAGGGCTCTGTGCTGACAGCTCAGAGCCTGGAGCCTGCTTCCGATTCTGTGTCTCATTCTCTCTCTGCCCCTCCCCCACTTGTGTTCTGTCTCTGTTTCTCAAAAATAAATAAATGTAAAAAATTTTTTTAAAAAAGGAAGAATCCACAGTAAACTGTTATCATTCTGGACCCTTGCAGGAAGTTTTTCAGACACATTTTTAGTTTCTTCCTCTATCAATTTATCTATCTTTATTTGATGTATTATTATTTATAATTCCTAAATAATTTTTTAAAAATTTTAAAAAATATATATATAATATTTTCTTATCCAGAGCCTTTCCCATGTACATTACATCACCTTTTCTAATTTTAATTGCTTTCCTTTTCCCCTTTATTAGATTTGCCAGACTGTTATTTTGCTGACATAGGAAAGACTAGAATAGAACCAGTTACTGCATTTATGTGTCAATTCTGTTTTTTCCACATCATCTTCTACATTTATATTTCTTGTTCTAATTTTCCTTAGTTTTTTTTTTTAACTCTCCAGCAAATGCTGGCTTTATTTAAAAAAAATTTTTTAATGTTTCTTTATTTTTGACAGAGAGAGAGAGAGGAAGGGGCAGAGAGAGAGGGAAACACAGAATGCGAAGCAAGCTCCAGGCNTTTTTAAAAAAGGAAGAATCCACAGTAAACTGTTATCATTCTGGACCCTTGCAGGAAGTTTTTCAGACACATTTTTAGTTTCTTCCACCATCAATTTATTTATCTTTATTTGATGTATTATTATTTATAATTCCTAAATAATTTTTTAAAAATTTTAAAAAATATATATATAATATTTTCTTATCCAGAGCCTTTCCCATGTACATTACATCACCTTTTCTAATTTTAATTGCTTTCCTTTTCCCCTTTATTAGATTTGCCAGACTGTTATTTTGCTGACATAGGAAAGACTAGAATAGAACCAGTTACTGCATTTATGTGTCAATTCTGTTTTTTCCACATCATCTTCTACATTTATATTTCTTGTTCTAATTTTCCTTAGTTTTTTTTTTTAACTCTCCAGCAAATGCTGGCTTTATTTAAAAAAAATTTTTTAATGTTTCTTTATTTTTGACAGAGAGAGAGAGAGGAAGGGGCAGAGAGAGAGGGAAACACAGAATGCGAAGCAAGCTCCAGGCTCTGAGCTGTTACCACAGAGCCTGATGCAGGGCTTGAATCCATGAACCGTGAGATCCTGACCTGAGCCTAAGTCTGGCGCTTAACTGACCCAGCCACCCAGGTGCCCCTATTTTCTTATTTTATATAAACAGCATCATAAATTTGCCATTAAATAAATTGGCAAACAGATCTCAAATCTAAGACTATAAAGAGGAAAGGATTTGGAGCTCTTCCAGAGTTCTGAAGAATAGTGAAAATTTCTTTGAATTTCATGTTTTATCTCTTAAAATCTATGTGGCTTTTTACATTCGACTCCATGTGTTTTAATATAAATGTTAATTTTTCTCAGGTATTAAAGCAAAATCAGCTGACGACTGCAGAGGGAAATGGGTTATGTTTAGTTAGTGGCTTCCTGCTTCAGCATTGTCGCGTGTCCCGAGGGGCAAACGTGTTCACAGTAACTTCAGCTTTATCCTGCTAGCGTCACAGCACTTTTATTACACTGCAGTCTAGTTAAAGTTTCATTTTTACATTAATATAACGTTTTCTTGGTCAAATAAATTAATTTGTTAAGCACAGGAAATGTACAAATACCTAGATTATATAACACATCTGACTGAAAATGAAAAGGCAAGTAAGACAGCTCTCATTTTTAGATTCTGACATAGCTCTGGGGATGCTTGATTATATACTGAATATTTTGTTCAGGCAAATTAATAGCAACCCTATAGTTATTTGGAAATACACTTACTTTCCAATGATTACATGTTCCTGGTTAAAAACTGTACTGATAACTTTTAGATATATTGTGGTGTGGATAGAGTTCATGACCTATATCACTGGCTTTTAAATTTCCCAAGACTTTCTATAGTCTAATCAATGATTTTGTATACAAGTTCTATCACATTTTTGAAAATCTGTTATTTTTCCTAAGGTACCAAATTTTATTAATCAGCTTTACTAACTATTCCTTATTTTTGGTTACTCCAACTTAAGAGTTACATTAACATTTCATGCACTAATTACAATTTGCAATATATAATGACCTTTTAATACTGGAATTTGTTTTGGCCTTGAATTGTTTGAAATTAATATTGCTAATTCTGCCTCATGCTTAATTTTACCTGATATGACCTTGTATACTCATATTCATTTCGATTCTCCTTCATTGATTCCTATTATCATTTGCTAATCAATCGCAGTACATTTTTATAAACTTGTTTTATAAGTGACATGGGTGTTCTGACATTTTTTTTCAATTGTTTTACATTATCTAGATCCAGGCAGGTCCTAGATTTCCTCTGCTGTGACTTTCCCTCTGGAAGTCTGTAATTGCTGCATTGTTTCCTAGTGTTCAGTGTTATGCAGAAGTCTGAGACAAGATTTTTTTTTTGGTAAATAATTTTTGTTTTCCCCAACTGCTTTTAGGCTACATCCAACTTGCATAAATCAAGTCACTACCTATTTCCCAAGTACGTCCTGAAGCTTTCCATCTTCACTCACAGCTCCACCCACTTAGTGTCCTTCTGTCTTTGGAAAATGCCATCTATCAAGAACCAATTCAAATGCCAGTTGCTCTGACACACATTTCTAGGATTCCTATTAGTCAGAATTAACCTATCATTTACCTAAACTTATGCCACTGTTATATTATGACTGCAGCATTGACATCTACAGTGTATTACTGAAGAATATACACCAGAGTAGTAATAATCATAATAATAAGTAGGTTCTAGAATCTGAGTACTAGGTCTCAGATTTCAACCCTGCCACATTCTAGTTGTACGATCTAAGTTATTAGGCTCCCTGTACCCTCTTAACTCATCTGCAAAATGGGAACAGTACCTAGCTCATGGAATGTTTGTGACGATTAAACAAACTAACATGTAAATTATCTAGACCGCACTCTTTAATATAGTTAAGTGCTATGTGTGCTATGTAAAGTCCTGACATGTATGTATAGGTATGTATGTATGTAGTATGTGCTCTCTATTTGTAATGAGAAATATTATTACAAGAGAATGACACAGGTGCTACCACAGAGGTAGAAGTATTCAAAGGATAGGATAATTAAACATGAATTAAATATAATCAGTTTAAGGAATGCAATGGCATTTCTACTGAATCCAAAATATCTTAATTACACAGAATTTTAAAAGCACTGTAGTATGCACTAGCTTATTTAATCCTTACACTTTGGAAGATAATTTTGTTATGTGGAAATAAAGGATGGCAATTCAAACTGCCCAAGGTACAAAGAGTTAGAAAGTGAAAGTTAAGATTAAGAGAGGTGTCCTTTTACTTGGAGCTTGGTAAAGCAGCTTCTCTCTACACATCTGCATTTTTCCATCAAGGATGAATGGAATGCAATAGGTTGAACAGACAGGACCCAGGGAAGAGAACGGTATTCCAAGCTTTGGAAACTGCTTAAATAAACAAATGGTGGTGTGTAATTACATGGCTTTCTGAGTAAACTGAAAGTAATGTGCTAAAGATGGAACATAGCACACTGCCTTGCAAAGCAAGCCCTGGGCTGAATTGAATGCCACTGTTCAAATGTTATTCCTTTAGTTTAGCAATCATTTGTGGCAAATAATCCCCAGGCTTCTGGCTGAGGAATCAATAGAACTGTGGCCTCCGTCATGAAAGAAAGATAATAAGAAAGGGAGGGTGGGAGGGAGGAAAAGAGGAAGGAAGGAAGGAAGGAAGGAGGCAAGGAAGGAAGGAAGGAAAGAAGGAAAAGAGGGAACAGAGGTTGTCATATGACTACAGTACATAACGAGGTGTTTTAAATATTTACAACAGAAGGTTATATAAAATAAAAAGAATAAGCACGACTATACAAAGGTAATTCTTTGCCCTCACTAAAATGTTTCAAATGACTCTTAATTCTCAACAAGATTTAACAATTTTACCAACTGACAACTGATTCTGAAACATAGCAAACCTAGTTTCCTAATCTTTGGGATAGAGCAAATTATATAAACAGAAATAAGTTAACATGGCTTCTGAGTGCTAAGAACCTAAATTCCATATAATTCATCAACTATATTATTAATCATCTGTGAAATTGTGGAAAATTCACTTAACTCCTCTGGGCCTCAATTTCCTTTCTTTGCAAAATATTGTTCATGTTTTAAAGCAGTTTGAGTAGGACTCTGAAACTCTCTATCATGTTATTAATGAAAAAAAGAAAAACAAAAAAGAAAAATATAACACATCTGCATCCTCAAGCTTTTGAATTCCTGTCCTTACTATACTTTCAAAATAGCATGTAATTAATACCAGATATTGAAGATAGCTCAATGAATCTCATCAGTTAGTCATATATGAATAAAATTACCTTAAAATCAACATACTATATTTCAAATGAGATCTTTCAGTGTATGAGGAGAATGAGAGGTCTAATCAATCACAGGTTAACATGAAATATTTGTCTCAAAATAATGGCCTTGACAGTTACAGGTCTCGTCATTAAAATTCCTTTTATTTTTCCTTCAGTGAAATTTAAGCATTCCCAAAGTCTTGAATCAATGATTTCTTCTTAGTTTTCCAACTGCTGTGATTTGTCTTCTTTTGGTCTGTTCAGTAGAAAGTGAACTATCTGAAGTAGGACATCATCATTAAAACCTTTCACATCATTATCTTCGATGGTTTCATAAAGAGGCTTACTTTGTGTCCCCCAACATATATTTTTACGAGGGTTATTTTGATCAGCTTGTGTCGTCAGTGCCAAAGTATTTAATTGGTAGCAGAAAAAGGAAAAGTATTTTCCATCTGTGATCACGCCCTGAGAGACAAAAGGTCGAGTAACATCTGCTTCACTCCAGAATCCTACAGAAAAAAGTTAAACCGAAATTGACACATAGAATTTATTTTACCAAAACAAAACATACACATCAGAGGGTATCAAATATCACCTGAAACCTAGATATTTTACCTACCAAATTGCTGAAGGTCTTGGAAGTCTTCCTCATCTTCTCCACTCTAATCCTACATTCTATTTCTGCATCAAAAATTATTTCCTCCCTTCTAATATCCCCAAACTCATGACACATTCTCAACAACTTGGGCCGTCAACAGCTTTCAACCTTAACCTGCTTTATCTAAAAAAAGCAGCAAGCTCCATCTATGTTGATGTCCCTGTATCTGAGCATCATTACTCACTGATTTCAAATACGTTCCCACGTTCCCAGCATCAGTAGCACCTGCCGCCTGGGAACCATTACAGCCATTTACTTCCCCCAATCTACAAAACCATACCTTCAGACTTTCTAAGCACTTCAATCATGTCCTTAGACAAATTCTATGTGTTCCCTTACATATTTCAAACTTGGTTTTATGAGCTGCCGTCATTTTGTCGTATCCTGTGTCATTAGGTTCCAGGAGGCCTTTAAAACCTTTACTACTCAAATTTGCTGGCTGCTTCTTGTTCTAGACTGACTGGTTAAGAACTTTTAAATCTTACTGCCAGAGACAAGCAGCAGTATTATTTCTTCATACATATTTTCTATCAGCCTTACTGAAGATACCTGATAGATAATATTGTCAGCTTTTGTAATTAATTATAGGAAAAAAGCAGCACTTTATGTTTCATGTATAAACAGTGCCACTTTAATATCTTTTTTTCTTCAGTTTTTTTAATGTTTATTTTTGAGAGAAAGAGAGATACAGAGCATGAGTGGGGGAGGGTCAGAGAGAAAGGAAGACACAGAATCCGAAGCAGGCTCCAGGCTCTGAGCTGTCAGCACAGAGCCCAACAAGGGGCTCGAGCTCATAAACCGTGAGATCATGACCTCAGCTGAAGTTGGCCGCTTAACCTACTGAGCCACCCAGGCGCTTCCACTCTAACATATTTGAGGAAGATTCCTCCGTCTCTGCTTCTGTCTAATCCTATTCCTATTCTCTCCATTTAAGTCAACAACTGTGAGTAAAAAATTACAATAAATTATACGTATATTTACATATATATATATGAGAAAAAAAGGTGAGCTTGAAAATAATTAAATAAGTATTAAAATCCCTCCTGGGAACTCACATAGGATTAATCTGGTTACATAGTACAGTTTATCACTTCAGGTTTTGTAATACAGTCCAAATGCTTCATAATGGGCTCTCAGAGTCCTAAGTGATAAGGTTGCCGGCTTCCTTTGTCTCATCCTCCACCATCCTCTCCCTCCCTTTCTTCTTTGTTCTTTAAATACTTCAGGTCTTTTCCTACTTCAGAGACTTTTAGTTGTATTCCCTTTGCCTGGAAGTGTCTTTCCCCCAGGTTTATGCTTAGGAAGCTCTGCAACAGTCAGGTCTTTGTTCAAATGTCATTTTTGGAGACCTCTCCTGAATTACTCCATTTAGACAGATTCTGCTCCATAGTCCATCTGCACCCCATAAATCATTCTGTCCCTTATATATTACTTTTCCACCATAGTATTACCACTAGCTAAAAGTATTACATGTTTATTATTCTTTACTCTTCTCACTATAGGCTCCAGGACAGCAAGAGCTACCTGCCTCATTCAACACTGTATCTTCAAGGCCAATGGTATTGGGTTCATAAAAACCATGCAATCACTATTTACTGAATGAATAAACAACCTCTTAATCCACCACATCCTGGAGATAACCATCAAAGATATTACATAGGATAGTTGTAATTTAATCTAAAATTTAATCCACCAAAGCACGTCCTTTTCCAGCTTCTGAAAGCTCCTATCATCTACAAAGTTGACTCAGTTGGCTATAGTGTTTTTATATGCTTGAGAACAACAGAATAAAATTCATTCATACAAAACTGGTTAAAGTGAAAAGATCAAAATAACTAACTAAATGCCACTTGCCAGCTGCAAAACGTAAAATATTTAATTATGAATTTTAAAACAATTGTATTTTGTGTCATTGCGAAAGTTTTCAAAATGATGATTCAACCTTCATTTTAACCCAAAGAAAACAATTTGAACTGTTAATTCTTAAAATGTCACAGATCTCTTCCAAGAACAGTAATGGCATAAGATTAGTTTTACCTTGATACATAGCTTGTGCTCCGGTCCAAGCAAAAAGGCTTGCAATAGCATTTGCCCTAAAAACAACTTCTATCTGATCAGCACAGTTTTGTTTCAAAAGCCTTTCCCTTTTTAATTTGTCAGGTAACAGATGAAACTGGGTATGACCATAACAGTACGGATCTGCTGTCTTTGAGCCTGAAGAGCAAAATAAAAACATTTCAGATGAAATGTACACATGAACAGCTGGAGCACCTCGTTTGTCTTTACTTCTAACCCACCCTTCTCCTCTACACATCGTGTGATCAGTATTCAAAATACACAACTGGGATAGTTTACTTATTTATTTCATTGATTATAATAAAGTTAAACTTCACATGAAAATACCATCTGCTAGCTATCATCAAGCCCACTATGGCACAGGATAAGTCAAAAGAATGTATGTAAAATTGATTTAAAAGTTTCCTTTATCATTTTAATGTAATAATTACATACCTTGTTCTTATTTTTAAAAAATGACTTTTATACTATATTTCCAAATAAGGAAAAGAATAGTCAGTATTTCATGAAATGCTGATATTCTTGAGTTTAGTAGTAGTCTTTTCAAGCAACAGTTCCCATAATTCACTCTAAGACCAGAATGACCCAGAGGTAGCTGATAAAATAGGTCTAGAGAAGTAGTATAAAGCTGGTTTCTTAAAACCATCAAGTCAACTATGAATGGACAAAAAGACAGCAAAAGTACAAGCTGCACAAGGACAGCTATCAGGCCTTATTAATTTTTATATTCCTAATGGTTATCACAGTGTGTGGTACTAACAGAAGGCTTTTATTAAAAAAAAAAAAAAAAATCACTGCCTCAAGTCTGATTCTATATGGGTTTCCTTTTGAAAAAACACAAATTACTTTTTTTACACAATAAATCAACAAAGCCTAATACATGTACTATTTTTTAAAGTGCTGCTAATTAAATAGAAACAAGTAAAATTTTAAATGGTGAGCTGAAAGAATACTTTCTTCTCAATTTTCATGCATACTGCAACAACCTGAGATTATTGTTCTGCTTGGAAACTACCTGAAACCTCTTGGTCTTCAAGAATTATGTAAATGTGCATGGGATCCTTTGGACACACTGATGGCACAATATTTCAAAAGGGAAACTTACCAATAAATATGGTATTTTCATACTGTCGTTTGAATAATGGAAGTTTGTCTGGCTTACAATTCATCAGAGGGATTTCGATAGGTACAGAATAATCCAGCGGCACAAACTTCAAGGAAAGTCATAAATTAATTCATAGCAACACTAGTATGTACATACTTTACTCACATTGTTAATAGATTTAAAATCTTAAAATGAGATTTTTTTTTTTACAAAATGATTTGATAACATCACCAAATGGGCCAAATCCAGCCAGCCACCTAATTGACAAATAAAGTTTTACTGCAACACAGCCATGCACGTTCATTTACATATGGTACATGGCTGCTTTGACACATAAGAACTAAGATGAATAGTTGTAACACAGACTTATGGCCCCAAAGCCTAAAATATGTACTGTCTGGACCTTTATAAAAAAACAAACGTGCCAACTTCTGATACAGACACAAAGACAACGCTCAAAATATACTTATTTTCTCCAAAAGAACTAAAATATGTAAAATGACCAGCTTATAATTATAAATATGCCTTGGTTTATGATTAGGTAGTGGAATCTATTATGCATTACAATCATAAACTATTTTCAATTGTTTATATTTTTATAGTTAAGAAAAAGATTTGTAGGGTCTTGAAAACTGATGCTTTAATCTTAACTTAAAAATGATTATTCGACCTTTAAGGACTACACATACCATAACAGGTTAAAAAGCTAAAAATGAATTTCAGATGAGATGTATTTGAAAGAAACTCAAAAGGGATCCATCCAAAACTTTTAGTCCTACCAAGCCCATTACCTAGGCTGCCTATGACATTTCCTCACCAGATGTCAGTAGATACATATGCAATAAATCCTTACCTCTGGGAGTTGTTTGGACATTCGAATCTGGGTGTGTGGTTTATCATTTATTTGGTATCGCAAAGCATCAACTCGACCTTTCCGATGACCACTAGGAATAATTTCTTCACCACGCAACCAGTAAAAGTGAACTGGACGTTTATAATCTGTCAAAAGATATTCAAAATTTTCTTATCCCATCATTTAGATAAATTTGGTTATTATTAAAATACCAGCAATACAGAACTCAAGAATAATTGTGCATATTAAAAATATACCAAAAATTACTCTGGCGTAAGATAGAGTCTGGCTTATAGGATATTTTAACTTCAATGATCAGGACTTAAATATAATGCTCAAACACTTATTGTCTATTTGCGCAATCCATAATACACAAACACCGTAATGAAAGAGGTTTCTCAGTTAAGAATAAACAAAGAAAGACCAACAGGAATATCACTCATGAAAAATAGTAAGTATTTTTAGTAGTCGGAGCTGTCTTAAGAATTACTAGTTCAAGGGGTGCCTGGGTGGCTCAGTCGGTTAAGCATCTGACTTGGGCTCAGGTTATGATCTCACAGCTCAGCACTTGGGTTCCAGCCTCCCCGTTGGGCTCTGTGCTGACAGCTCAGAGCCCGGAACCTGCTTTGGATTCTGTGTCTCCCTCTCTCTCTCAAAGATAAATAAATGTTTAAAAATTTTTTTAATAAACATAAAATTAAAAACATGAATTACGAATTCAATCTTCACAATAACTCTCAAAGGTAGGTATTGTTGTCATCACCTCCATTTATAGAAGAGGAATTTGGGTCTTGACAAAGTCAAGGAAGTTTTCCTAGGCCAACAATCAGGAGTCAAAATCAGTGAGGCTTCTCTCAAGGCCACTTCTTTCCCAACTGAGACGGAAGTAAAGTAGCATGCACACTACAAAGCTCAGTTGAACACACATCTACGGTTATAATAACAACACTAATTCAATAGGTATTTATTAAGACACCTACTAGGCGGCAGATATAAAGAACACGTCAGAAACACTGACTTTTAAAACTACCCATTACTTTTTTCAAGTCTGCACTAAGCAGTTTATAAAAGTTGTTGTTTCCCGGAAACCCAGAATGGCTAGGTTTGAATCCTGAACTCAAATCTACCAGCTAGAGGCTCTCGACTAGATTCATTTTACCTTTCTGTACCTCAGGCTATTTTTACTCCATTTATAAAACATACTACGTACTATAAACAGTTATTGGGAGGATCAAATTGATGGCGCATATAAAATGTAGAACTGGGCCTGGCACAGAGTAAGTACTGAGTAAATGTTAGGTATTTTAATCCCAATCACCTTTAACGTTCACAATTCTACGATGAAGTGAACTGACAGAGTCACGGAACTTTTTGGTGGAAGGGCCAAAAGCCGACTCCAGGTCTGTCGCACCTTCTCAGAGCCCCTTTTCCCAACCAGCACTGCTTTTCCGTTTGGCTGGACCTTCACAAAGCAGAGCCAGGGACTGGAGTCGTGCAAAGTTGTACAGCTAGTAGGGGGCAGCCCCTGCCCCAGAACCCAATTTCCAGATTCCTAGGGCAGTGACTATTATACCTGGCGGAGCCCGGCAAGGAGCNGAACAGTCCCCACCACCCCCGCCCGACGTGGCGGCCCCAAGGCTCACCGAGGGCGGCGGTGGCCAGAGCGGGGTTGTGTGCACTGAGCAGGCCCACGACGGCGGCCACCAGCTGATCCAGGAAGGGCGAGGCGACGGCCTCGCGGTCCTGATAGAGGGGCGCGCGCCGCTTGCGCCGCAGGTAGAAGTGCTCCTGCAGGAGGCAGTCACACGCGGCGGCGCGCAGGGCCTCCAAGTCCAGGGCGGGCGCTGGCTCCGCGGGCGGCGCCGGCAGGCCCGACACGAACACAGTCTTGGTGAAGCCCTGATACCAGCGGTCGGCGTTCAGGGCGAAGGTCTGCGGGTAAACGACGTACTTCATGAACTGAATCTTGGTGAGGATCCGCAGCTTCTCGTCCACAGACTCGGCCGCGTGCACCGTCGCCTGCCACCGCTCCACTCGCCGCTGCCGTGCCGCCTTGCTTTTGGCAGTCAGAGAGGCCACGACTGGCGGGTAGCGCGCGACGGGCACCGCCGCGACTTGTGGGCCGGTCACTTCTGGAGCTGCGACAGCGGCCTCGGCCGCAGTGTGCAGCGACAGCCGCGGCCCGCGGAGCGCTAGCCTGCAACACCTGGCCGCCGCCATCTTGGCTCGGGGTCTCGGACCCGGAGGTTAATTTCAGCAAACGTCCCTGCCCTCTTTGCCGTAAGGACCAATCGAAAGCGGAAATTGAGGAGGAGGCCGATTCTCAGAGGGCCTGAGATACGTTGCGTCATTCATTTCTTAGCCAATCAGGTCGCTCCTCTAACTTAGTTTCCAGTGTCCCGCAGCGTTTGTAGAGCGAGGGCAAAACTTGTGTGCGAGTAGGTTTTCCACCGGCCTGGTTGGGAAGAGTGAAACTTCTGAGAAGGAATTGCCGTCACCTGGATTGCACTTCCCACCACGACACAAATCTCATGGGAACCATTTAGGAACGTTCTTCATCGAAACCTCTAGCCCTTGGTTAAATTTACTGGTCTCAGTTGTGTGTGGCACACCCCACCTCTGTTGAGTATTAGTTCTTAAGGTTGAAATTTAGTAAAAATATTGTTCTAAAATGTTTAATTTACAATACGTGCTTATTTTCTTAAGTGATACAAGCATCACTTATAAATGACCAAATGACCATTGCTAATCTTTGAGAAAAATAATTCCATGTTTCTGTATGCTAATTGATATATAATTTGCTTTATTTGTTTTAATTCCCCTAATTTTTCAAAACGGGGAATATACTTTTAGTGGGATTTCACTGAAAAAAAAGAAGGAAATAACAATAAAAAGCCACTAAGGAATTAGGTTTAAATTTTGCTTTGTGTTAAAACACATTATTTCAACATGAGTCAATTCCTACTAATCTGTGAGCTCCTTAAAGAAAGGAACTTTTATTCTTTAATCCTCAGCAATCAATCAATACCTGTGCATAGTAGGTAATCAATAAATACCAGCTAAAACTGTCACCTAAATCACTAAAAATTTAAGCTTATTTCAGATAATCTAGTTTATTGACTCATGCTCATATTACAACTAGGAACTGGAGTGATATTTATTTGGATTTATTGCAGTAATTCTTGAAGATATTGAAAACCAAACATTCTGTTGCTAAAAGGAAGTTATAACTTATGTATACCTTTGGGTGAGAAGTGATGGCACAATTTAACTCTGAAGTTGCAGGTCTATTAAACTGAAATTTAGAAATACATCAAATTTGTTACAATAATATCTTTCGTGAGACGTTGGTAGCAGAATCTCAAATATCTTGACATTAATATAACAAAAGGAGGACATAAAAGAGTTAAAATCTTTAAACTTTATTCAGTATTTAAAAAGTAAAAGTGAAGTGCTCAATATTACCCAAAGTGATCATTCTTTGTGTGAAGAAATAATAAATAAGTTTTTAAAGAATATATCATAGAAATCCTAGCTCAACAGTTATAGGTATTTTCATCCTATTCCAACATAGATTTTAGGATTAGAAATCAGAACTAGAGACCAATTAACACTGTAAAACAGAACAGTATTTTCAGAAATTGCTTTTATATTTTTTGGTCTGTGAATCAAAATAATTTCAATTATCTAATATTTGCTGGTTATCAACATTATGAACCAAGGAGGGAGGGAGGCTCTGGGAAAGGAAAGAGCATGCTTAGTGAAGGATGGGGCAGGACCACAGAAGTATAAACAAAACAGCATACCAGTGAGAAAGAGTGAAGTCAGGACCATGGAAAGAAGTAGGCTTTCTTTCCAGTATGACCCAAAGCTTTCATATTACACACAAAGAAAGAGCTGTAAGTCCAAGTCATACAGCATGGTAGGAGCAGTACAGGGCCTGAAATCCAGGTTATCGGCCTCTCTATCAGTTTTATTTAACGAATAATTACTTAACACATTTTATGTGGTAAGCAGCGTAAGAAGTGAACCAAACAGACAAACGCTTATACTCTAACTGAAAGAAACACACAATAAAATATAAAAAATAAGTAAATGATATGGTTTGTTGAAAGGAAGCAAATGTTATGGGAAAAGACAGCAGGAGAAGTGAGGCTCATCAATGCAGTCTGCAGGGAGAAGGTTTGCAATTTAATGTGTGTAGTCAAGAGTAGTGCTAAAGGAAAAGATGACACTAGCGTGAAGGCCTGAAGAAAGTGAGGGAGTGACTCATGCCAATACCTAGGGAAAGAAGATTCCAGCAGGACCCTGAGATAAGCACATACCTGGTGGGTTCAGGAAGGAGGCCAGTGAGACTGAAGGAAATGACATGTGGAGAGTAGAAGGAAATGGGATTAGAAATGGAGCCAGAATTTATAGGTTCCCAGAGGCAATTGCTAGGATTGTTAAGACTGTTCATAGTCGGGGAGGAGTGGGAAGCCATTGGAAGGTTCTACTCAGAGGGAGGTCCTAGTGTGTCTTAGGTTTTAAAAGAATTACTCCATGTGTGCCATTAGGCAGCTTGTGTGATTAAACAACAGAGATGTATTTTCTCCTAGTTCTAAAGGCTGGAAGTCTGAGATCAGGGTGACAGTATGGTTGGGCTCCGGTGACAGCTTTCTTCATGGCTTGAGGACAGCTGCCTCTTGCAACGTCCTCACATGGCAAAGAGAGACTAAGCTTGTTGGTATCCTTTATTATAAGGAGAGAGGCCTGTCAGATTACTGTCCTAACCGTATAACCTTGTTTAACCTTAATTACTTCCCTAAAGGTTCTGCCTTCAAATACAGTCACATTGGGGGTTACATCTTAAACATATGAATTCTAGAAGGCCACAACTCAGTCCAGAACACTATGAGTGATTGGGAAATAAAGATTGTGGGGGGTCAAATTTGGAAGCAGGGAAACCATTAGAAGACACTTTGGCATATTTCAGGCAAGAGTTGATTCTGGGTAGAAGAAACAATAGCAGTAAAGACAGTGAGAGTGGTTACAGATTCTGAACTGAATGTAGGTATGAGAAACTCTCCAAAATTTTAGACCTGAACAGTCAGATAAAAGAAGCATTTTTCCTGTAGTCTCTCATTTTTCTGGGGTGGGTATTGGAAAGTGTGTTGATTTGGGGAAGGAAAGAGGAGAATGTGTGAAACATGAATTTGTCTATTTATATGTGTTTATTTCATTGACAGTCTACTGGGGCGCCTGGGAGACTCAGTCAGTTGGGCGTCCAACTTCAGCTCAGGTCATGATCTCATGGTTCATGGGTTCAGACCCTCTGTTGGGCTGTGTGGTGACAGTTCAGAGCCTGGAGCCTGCTTTGAATTTTGTATCTCCTTCTCTCTCTGTCCCTCCCCCACTCGTTCTTTCTCTCTCTCTCTCTCAAAAATAAATAAACATTAAAAACAATTTAATTGACATTCTCCTAAAAAAATAGATATTAAAAGCTCTTTCCTAGTAAGGTTGCCACTGGTCTTCAATTTAAATATTGTAGTCAAAAGCTATGACATGCACCAAGGATTTTTGAGCCCTCTCTACTTGATTCATTCAATAAATATTTATCAAGTGACGATTATATGCCAGCATATATGTGTTCTAGGCACACAGGATATGGCAGTGAAATAACGGCTTTCATGGAGCTTACATCCTAGTGGATAAACTCATCTCATCAAATATGTCAAATATACGTGTTCCATGTTGATGGTGATAGGAGGCAAAAGGAAAAATACAGCAAGGAAGACCAAATAGTATTGGCTCGAGTGGAGTGATTTCAATAGACAGGGCAGAGAAACCTTCCCCTCCCAGAAGGATAGGGCCATGTGGACATCCAGAGGACAAATTTGAGAAAGGACAAAAGCCACACTATACCTGGAAAGTGGGAAGAATAGCATGGAGGCCAGTGGACTACAGTGGAGTGGGATGTTGCCAGTATCTTACTCAGAAACTGGCTGTGATGAGTTGGGTGGCATTTATAATCACAGTTCCCAAAACCNGTTCTGCTGAAGCTTGGATAAGACAAAAGCTGCCTAGTTGATTGTAATCCTTAGCCGAGCTTCTTAGATCTAAAACTGAGAATGTAGGAAGGAAATGTCAACAGGATATTTTCTATGTACAGATATGGATGGTAGTGACAGCTGGTCCTTTTGAGCTGTTTCCTTCACATATATTTCTTACCAAAGGCATATTTCTTACCTGTTTGCATATATAACACATTTACGTAAAACTGAAAACATAAAGTATTACTAGGGGAGGTGTGTGTGTGTGTGTGTGTGTGTGTGTGTGTGAACAATTTTTGATGGTTGGTTTAGAATCCATAGGAAGGAAGCTAAGTGTCTACATCTTATGCCAGGTACTATATTAAATATTTCATATGTGTCATCTCCCATAATCTCACAATCACGCTCCGAAGGGAATATTACTTTTCTTCTGGTTTATTTGCAAAATCACAGAACTCTTGCTCACAAAAGACAAAGAACAGCTAAAACAATTTTGAAAAAGAGGAATAAAGTGGGAGGATCAGGCTACTTGATTTTAAGGTTTTCAAGACCACAATCAATGGAAGAAAGATAGCCTTTTCAACAAATGGTATTGGAGCAACTGGATATCAACAGGTCAAAACCAAAACAAAGTAAAAAAAAAAAAAAAAAAACCTTTGACCTATTTCGTACATCTTTTGGAAAAATTAAAGTGGATCAAAACTTATACATGAAATTATTAGAAAAAATAAAAAACAGACCCTGCAAAATACCCTCCTAAGAACTTGAAAAGTGTAAGTTTGTATTTATCATTCTTGGTGGTGGTGCTGGTGGTATTAGGGGTAATTAAGCAGCACACATGTAAACAGGAGTATAACTCTTGTTTTGACAAAGTGTATATGTTGGCTATTTTCGTAGTTGAAAATTTTAACTATGAAAATAACTACATGTGAGAACATGTCTGTGATTTTTCACTCCTCGAGATAAGTTTGATTAACAAGTAGATAACATTTCAGATTTATAAGAAACTGCTGATTCAGGATTTTCCAACTTCTTGGTTAGCTCTTTTATTGGTTTTTATTGGTTCTATTGATCAGAACTTGCTACTTTTCAGCATGTTTACAAAATTTATAATTGATGTTTTACAAAGGTAAATCAGAGGCACTGGAGGGATTTAGTGTCCCCCTTAAAATTAATTTTTCTTTAATAATAAATGGCCAAGCTAACTAACCAATTCAGAGTCCAAAGGAAGGGCAGTAAAATTCTATCTTCCTTCCTCATTCCCAGTCCCTCCTTTTCCTCCTCCAGAGGCAATTACTGTCAGCAATGTCCTGTACATTCTTCTAAAGAATTACATTCCCGCATAAGAATATCTACGTACATAAACACACGCGCTCAAATGACCTGTGAGATGCTATTTATTCTTGTCTCTGACTGCCTATTCAAATCTGCTCTGAAAAGCTATTTCTTTCCTGCATCTTGGAGAAAATTTAGGGCAAGTTCTATTATTTGTCTAGTTGATCTTAGATAAGTCCTCTAGCTGCTTCTAGGCACAAAAATATCTTAGTCCTATAATTACATGCTCAGTTCAGTGCAATAAGAAACAGAAAAGAAAAATGCTGCCAACTTTATTTAAAGTTCTATCTTCTCTCTGCCCTTATCCCAGTCTGCTTAGGCCGTCTGCTTGCTATTGGAGGAGGCCGGGCTTGCTACAGGCTTCCTCTGTTTCCCCCAGCAGCTTCTCGCCCAACTCACTAGGCTGCCAAGTTGTGACTCAGGCTCCAGCCCACTATCTTCCCAAACTCTAGAAGGCACCAGTCCTCTATCTTCCCAAACTCTAGAAGACCAGTACTAAGCTCCTCCAAAAGGTCCCATTAGAAAGTAATTTTCTAGCTAAGCTGGAGATAAGGGAAAATCACCTTTCTTGCCCTCTCAATGATGACGTTAGGGAGAGTGACTCTCCATATACCCTCTCGGTCTCTCCTGTCTTTTAGGTTGGGGGGAGGGGTCAAAAATACAAAATCATGTTCTATAAACTTCTTTGCAATTCCTGCATGGGTAGACTGGAAATTTACCTAATATAGAACTAGCTGGTACCTTATGTTTTGGGGCCTTGCCAGAAAATAAGACAGAAATACTATATATACAAATATATAATATTACTATACATACATATATGTGCAATATTATATATTATTATATATACATATGTATATTGTATATATGCATATTATATATACTGCAGTATATATTATAGTATATATGTATAATGTTATGTATGTATGTATGTGTACATATAGAGAGAAATTGAGAGAGAGATGGGGTGAGGAGAAGAGAGGGAATGAGAGAAAGATATACCCTCTTTTTTGAAATGATTTTACATACAGGTGAGAGGAAGAGGGAGAATGAGAGAAAGATATACTCTCTTTTTTGAAATGATTTTACATATATCATTAAGGACTCAAATATTCTCATTACAATTTTTGAGTTTTATTGCATTCTAGTACAACCATTGGTCACCCACTGGAATGTATGGTCACTTTATAAGAATAAAAACATTTTATTAATCAAATCACCCATTTCCCCATCTTTTGCCTTACTAAGAAATTACCTGGGGAAAGCAATCTTTCCAGAACATAAAGGCAAGCTTCACAGGGAGAGGCTCATTGCTCCTCACTCTTTTTGTCTGCTTCCTGGAATGAAGATGCAGGAAGATATAAAGCATCAGGATAAAAGCCCCATTGTAAGAGTGGATACGCAGGAGAAAGATAGGTGTCTGGGACATTAATATCATCTCTAAGTCATACGCTAGCCCAGATGCATGCCTCCAGACTTTTTATTATGTGAGGGGGGAAAATGAACAATAAACATAGGTTTATTGCTATGCTATTGATATGTTTATCTGCAATCTGTTTTCTCTTTTGGCATCAGCGCAGCAGACCTGATCACTGCCTCCCATAAAACTCATAAAGCTATAAATATTTTATATTGATGCTTATGTAGAGATAAAATACATGATTTTTTGTTTGAGGAGAATTTGTTTTAAATAAAAAGAGAATTAATCTCATACTTACCATGAACAGCCGTCTAGGGCAATAGATAAAAATGTAACTCACTTTTGTTCTGTAGCTGGATTATAGTCATGCTACGCATTGGCCATAATTTATTTAGGCAATCTCTTGGATGAACATTCATGTTAATTTAATTTTTTAAATTTCTTTTTTTTCCTTTTTTACATTACCAACAATAATGTAATAAATGTTTTTAAGTACTGACGCTTTTATTTTTGTGGGCTAGACTCTGAAGAGTGGAGTTTCTGGGACACAAGTAATATGCATTTTTATTTTTAGATATATACCTACAAGTATGTTCCCATCATAGTCATAAAGGCACATTTTCTCACGTTCTCACCATATTTGCCAAAGTATATGAAATGTCACCATTCTTTATCACACCTCCATATACATACTATCTCCCAAATGTAAATTCCATGAGAGCCAGAATCTTGTCTTCCTCACAGCTATCTCCCTAGCACCAGGAGAATTTAGATTTCCACAGTAGACAACTAAGAAGAGATCTTATCTCTAGGAATATTCTTTTTAAGCACATACATATACCTGAAGAAGAATAATATAATTACTTTTCAACATTCATGTGCCGTATAGATTATCTATTACCTTGCCTACAACTAGCTAGGAGAAGAAATCTAGGGATAGAATGCATTTAAGACTTATTTGGTGGCAGTGAGGTAAGAAAGATGGAGACCTTTGGAAGCATGAAAAACAGCACATGGAGGAAAGGTCTGGTTGGGAGAATATAGCAGAAACTTCTGATTCTTTTGGTGTCATGTAAATATGCTGCACTCCTAAGCAGAGTCAGGACTAAAAGGGGAGAAAAGAGTTAAGCACGTGGAGCCAGTAATAAGGTGTCGCACTCACTTCCAGTGAAAACTTTGAGCGGCGCAAAAAAACCTCAGTGATCAACATAAATATTTTAATGAAACATCTTCAAAACTCAAAATCAATATCAAAACGTCCATGATGACAAACTATGAACATTTTTTTTTTAAGGCCCGATCAGGAGAAGCACTGATATGCTCACCATCTACTTAGAGTCTAAAAGTGAGCCCCTGACAAGCATGCATATGATGCTTTCTTAAATTTAAATGGTGAATTTCCCTTCATCCTTTTCTCTATCCACCAGTTGTTTCTGGTCCTCCCTCCCTAACGAGAACTGTTAACAAGGATACGAATGAAATTGAATATACCTTTTTTCTTACATACAGAGCTAGATTTTAATACTGCTTAGCATCTCACCAAACTGATTATACCCTAAGCATGAGGCTACATATTTTCCTATTTCTTTGTCATTGAAATATGAATATGTCTGCAATATAAACTATCTGAAATGCAAACATATCTTTCAAATGTTCTTTCAACTTATACAACGCAATATTCCTTATGCACATGGCAGTAATCTGTTCCATTTAGAACATATGGCTGCATTTGATACATCAAGTGTCTTTTACAAGTGAAGTCATCATCCTAGTTTCATGGAAACTTGTCTGCAATAAGATATAGGGGAAAGACCATGATTTTCCTCTCATTCATTATTCGTTACATTTTTCAAGTTCACATCAATATAAGTTGGTCTAAAAATTAATTTTTCCTAAAATAACTCAAGTAGTTAAAATAATCTTAAACAACTTATAAACAGTCATCAAAGTATGGTATTCAGGAGTGCCTGGGTGGCTCAGTCGCTTGAGCATCCGACTTCGGCTCAGGTCATGATCTTGCAGTTCGTGGGTTTGAGCCCCACGTCGGTCTCTGTGCTGACAGCTAGCTCAGAGCCTGGAGTCTGTTTCAGATTCTGCATCTGCTTCTCTCTGACCCTCCCCTGCTCATGCTGTCTCTCTCTCAGAAATAAATAAAACATTAAAAATTAAAAAAAACCAAAGTATGATATTCACAGCAGGAAAGGAAATTGTTACCGCCTTTTGGAAGAGTACTTTGGTGACATAGTTCAGCCTCCTGAAACGCCCATTACTACTGACCCTGAGGAAAATGACTCATAATTCAAAGAGAGTGACTCAATATAATTTGAGTGCTGCCCACTCCCAGGAAAAAGTTGCACTTTACCCAAGTCAGGGCCAGAAGCTAACCTCCCACTGCACCATTACCATCACCATCACCACCCTCACCTGATCTAAGTCCCTGCTCTCTTATCAGGATGTTTGAAGATCCCAGAGCCATTGAACTGCATATGGGATCAGTCCTCCATCTAGGACTGCCTGTCTGTGAATCTTTCTACCCAGCTTCCTGGTCCTCCACCAAGAACACTTTTCCCTCCGCTTTACAATTAGTATGCCCTCTGCCTTGTGAACTGTCTTCTTTCTTGCATTTGTGTCTCCACTTTGCCTCTTTCTCTCCTTCCTCTAGAGTCTATTTTATATAATCATGTATGAGAGGGAAAACAGCCCTGAAAACATGGCGTCATCACTTCAGGGTTACAGGAATTCAATCACTGTTTCCCTTGCAGTAACATCTGAGGTGGAGAAAATGGTCTCAGGATAAAAGTGACAGAGGGTAAGAGGGAAAAACATCAAGAATAACTTGCTTGGCACTTTGCAATATAATGTTTGTTATTGTAATAGGAAATTTGTGATTGTAAACAGTATACATTTGTAATAGCAAATAACATACTTACAATATCTAATAACAAGGGATTGTTTAGATAAGTTGTAGTACATTTAAATTAAAAGTACTATGAAACCATTAAAACAAAATTTATAAAATAATAAAATGCTGGGGAGCTTGGGTGGCTCAGTCGATTAATGTCCGACTTCGGCTCAGGTCATGATCTCATGATTCGTGGGTTCGAGCCCCATGTAAGGCAATGTGCTGACAGCTCAGAGCCTTGAGCCTGCTTCAGATTCTGTGTCTCCCTCTCTCTTTGGCCCTCCCCTACTTGTGCTCTCCCTCTCTCCCAAAAAGAAATAAATAAACATTAAGAAATTTAAAAATAAATAAATAATAAAATGCTTTTGAAATAAAGATACAATTTTACACCAAGATTTACAAGAAAACCTGCATAAACTGCATGATCTAATAAGAACTATATGTACACAAAGACACATAGAAAAACCCCGGAAAGCAGTGCAATTAAAATGCTGATGCAAGTTGGAAGCAGGTGATGAAATTATTGACATTTTTCTTCCCTGTCATTTCTAACTTATCTTTATTCTTTTTTTCTTTTACAAGTCAGAACAAAATTTAACTTGAAAGAAGTTAAGAATAAAAGTAAGATACTATCAGAATCTGAATAGATGCATCATATATGATTCCATCAGATGGCCAGTTACTTGTTAAGTATATCTGATCCTATAGTAAAACTAACCCCAAGTAGAATTCTGGGTTATTATATTGACCTTCAAATGTCAAAGTTTAATAGTCTGCTCACCCAAGTTCAAATTTGAGAGGATAAACTAGAAAATTCAGGGACTAGAAATTAGAAGAAACTATCAGAAGAAATAGATTCAAAATAGAAAATAAACTGAAAGAAGCCAGTGTGGAATCAGAACAGGTTAACAGTTACCCCGGAAAAATCTCACTTAAGTGCAGGCTCAGTGGCCTACAACTCGAACTGACAAAAACAAAACAAAACAAAACAGCAAACAACCAAATGGCTTGCAGGGGCTTCCCAAGGAGACGGGTAGCAGGAAGAGGACCAAGATAAAAGGCACAATGTCATGTCCAGCCTGTCTGCTCTACATCAATGGGAGAGTAAACAGAATTGTAGACTTGTGCCCATGAAGTGTCATTCTGAACTAGAGAGAAAGTGAAGGCTTTGACAGAGGAGCTTCCTTTACAGCCACACCTCCATGATTCCCTGAGCCCAGTAGGCATCAAAATATGAAATCTGTGATGTGGGTTGAAGATTCTGGACTAGAGTTTACCCTTTATATTGTAAGGGCCATATCTCTGTGTAGAGTCTTGTATGCCATATACATTTTGCGTATGATGTTTGAGGCGATGGCCAACTATATCAGAACTATGAGCAGATAAATTATTCCATATGAGAAAGTAACTGATGGCAGCAGAGATTAAATATACGTGGTCATAATGGAGACATAGGAAGTTTTGATAAAGCTATTGCAATTGTCAAGAGAAACATACTGAGAATCTGAACAAAGCTGGCTGAAGTAGTGGAGGAAAGAACAATCTATAGGAGAGACACTTTGGGTGTATAATGAACTGAATTTGTATGTGGGAAATAAAGAAAATGAGAAATCTTTTGGAATAACTCTAAGGGAAACAATACAGATGGTAGCATCATTTTCCAAATGTGAAAAAAAGAATGTTTTTGTGGGAGAAGATGATGAATCCAGTTTTGGATAGCTTCTTACTGACTATTTGATATATGACAATGGAACTTGGAACAAAGGATGAGGCCAGAAATACAGATGTTGGAGTCAGTAAATACATAGTAGGTTGAAACTATGAGCATCAGTGAGATTGCGGTAAGACGTTATTGAGAATGAGAAGAGAGTAGTTTGGTAACTTTATGGATACCAATATTTTAGGGGTTGACAGATGAGAGAAACGTTGCCAAGGTAAAGGAAGAGAAACGTCTCCAGAGGTAGAGGGAGGGCTAGGAAAGAGTGATTTGCTAGACTCATACTAGAGAATCTCAAATAGTGTTGAACCCTGAAGAGAACTCAAATAAGAAACAGATCATTCCTATTGATTTGAGAACAAACAAGCTATTACTGATATTAGTGAGAACATAATTATGAAGTAAACAAAAACTAGATTGCTGTGGGTTGTGTAGGGAGATGGAGTCCATGAGTTCTCTTAAAAAAAAACCCTGTGATTTAATATCGAATACATGCAAGATGATATTGATAATATTTTTCTAAAATCCGAGGAACAAAACAAAATAAACAGCCAGGTACTGGCCACTCAGTTCAGGAAGTAGAACATTACCAGTACCTTTGAAAAATTCTCCTTCCATTGAGACCCCAATCTCATCCCTCCTTCTCCCCACCCAGAGGTAGGCACTATCTTGAACTTTGTGTTGCAGTTCTTTTGTTTGTCTATATAGTTTTATCTGAGCAGATATTCTTAAATATTTACTCCTCTAAATGTCAGCCCTGGACTTGTGCAGTGAACGACTGGTGTGAGTGTTCAAGGTAGTTCTAGTTATATATTGTTTAGTTTTGATGCTTTGGAAACTTTTATACATGGAGTCATGCTAAGTATTTTCATCTGTGATGAGCTTAGCCATTCAACTTTAGGTTTCTGAGACTTATCCATTTTGGATATGATAATTGTAGTTTGCTTTTAGGTTATATAGTATTACCTTTATGGAAAGACTTCAACAGGGTAGTCCTCCTGTCGTTCAACATTTGCATTGTTTCTCATTTTGGGGTATTTAATCCTCCTTGAATGTATCTTCTTTATGATATATGCTGAACAGTTGGGTCATCTTCAACTTTATTAGGGTGTCAAATATTTTTTTCAAAGAAATTGTTTCCACTTACTAGAAATTTATCATCAGCAACAGTTGATACTGTCAGACATAAACTTTTGCTCATTTGGTATGTGTAAAATATTTTTTGGTGTGGCTCTAATTTACATTTTCCTGACTACTGGTGAATTTGAACATGCTTTAATACATTTATTGGTCATTTATATTATATATTTATTTATATTTATATTTCCTCTGACATGCCTGTTCGGAAGTTGTTCATCTTTTTAAAAATGATTTGTAAAGGTGTTTTCCAGTTTATGACCTGAATTTTCACTTCCTTTATTGTATCATTTGATAAATATAATTTCTTAACTTCAGTGTGGTCATATTTATGTTTTGCTCATTTTTAAATCTGTTTGAAATGATACTTAGCAACCCTGATGTTGTAGATATGTTACCTGTTTTATTAATTTTTTCACATTTTAACTTTAATTCATCTGGAATTGATTTTTGTAGATGGTGTGAGATAAGGCTCTATATTTCATATGTTTTCTTATGACTAATAAATCATTTCTTTCCATACTACAGGCAGCTGACACCAATGGTGGTAACATTCCTATAATAGCTGCATTTCTGGATTTCCTGAAGGCAGCTTTCCTGCCTCTAATTTCCTGCACTAAACAGTCAGGCTGAACTCTGAGTGTTACAATACTGTTGAAGGAATAGTCAAATGTAGAAACTTGAATTTTCAAATAATCTAGATGATTCTAAATTTTTTCCCAAGCAATGGAGTAAAAAAGACAGCTGGGGATAGTACAGAAGGGTATGAAAACTTCAAGAGAGAATGGGACATTGAGGTTTATAGGTTGAGTGATTAGAATAATAGACCATGGGGTCCAAATTGGATACGAAGAAGGTATGTGTTCACATAGGCACATACAAGCATACACATGTATGTACACACAGAGGCAACCTTCAACATTCTCATGTTTGGTTTTTGTACATTATTCAGCAAATGTTATATTCCTCATATTGCCTTTCGTACACTGAAGCTGAACTTTAATGCATCAGAAAATCATAGACTTCAGTCTCTAGTTCAAATAGTAGTTGGTGAAGATCCTTAGTACCTAGAGCACTTAGAGATCTATGAAGATCAGTCTAGTTTGTTCAGGGATTTAAATTATTTGAATTATTGAGTTCATCTTTAAAATGGAAAAAAATAGCATAACTACCTGATAATGATATTAGGTTTAAATAAGATGATGCTACTTCAGAGTGCTTCAAAGAGTGATAAGCATATTGTGAGTGTTCAATAGTTTTTAGCTGATATTATGATTATCTAGCACTCTGTCATCTTTGAGATAGAGATCAGGAAGATGAACTAGTCCACACATCCTAATGAGATACAGACACTACTTTCCCTGAGCCTGCCCTCACTGCCTGGATCCTCCAACTCACACAATATCTATTTTATGTTTGTGGGAAGTTTTCATTTATAACACCCCCAACACGTACCACTTATGATCAGAAAAGAATAATCTGGAGAGCAGTGATAACATTGTATGGTCCTAAAACTAACAATATCAGCATCACCTGGGTATTAGTGAGAAATTTATATTTGGGAGCCTCACCCTAGATCAACTCAAACAGAAACTCTGGGGGTGTGGCACCTAGCAAGCCACATTTTAGCATATGCCTTAGGTCATTCTGATGCATGCTAAAATTTGAGAAACACTGCTTTAGGGTGTCATTCTAGGTCACGGTTGGGAAAAAGAATTCACCCTATATGGTACAAATAGATTTTAATTAACAGGCTACTTACAGAGGTGTGGACAGGGCTAACGGAGCAAACGAGGGATGGCAAAATACTCAGACTAACAACAGTAGTCAGGCATGCCCACCTCAAGTTCTGAATGGGCAAAAAAAGAAAGCACATTACCAGAGCCCTGAGAGACCTGTACTCTGAAGGAGGAATCCCTTGATGAAATCTGTCAAGGGAAATCTAGGTACAAAAGAAGGAGGGCATAAGAAACACCCTGACTTCTCCCTCCTCATACTCTTTATCCAAATCAGCTACAAATCAGTCAGCCAATAGATTTGGAAGCCAGTAGATTTGGAAGCTGGGTGCAGATGGACAATAACCAACACCTATAATGGGAATCTGAACAAAGAGGCAGACAGAAATGGGAGCTGAGGGCACCCTCATCAATATAAGCGATAATTTGAAAGACGGATCAGGTATCTCCTCGGTGTTCCCTCTTTGTACTTCCAGTTAGAAGGACTACATAGTAGACACCAGTTTCAGAAGAGAAAATTTTAGCTTCACTGAGCAAATACCGAGTGCCTATCATGTGCTTCTCACTGTGCTGGGCACTGGGGATTCGGCTGCGTCTAAAACAAAACTCTTGGTCTGATCAAGCTTATGTTCTAGCCCAGGGGGTGGAAATAAATAAATATGTAATGCTCATGTGGTGGGTAAGCACTCCAGAGGATGATAAGATATAAGAAAACAGAGAGTGATGATGGAGGTTAATTTTTTAATCGAGTTGATTTTAAAAAAAATAAAAAAGAACTTTACGATGGGGTGGGGGGGGGCACCCGGGTAGCTCAGTTGGTTAAATGTCTGGCTCTTGGTTTGTACTCGGGTCATGATCTCATGGTTTGTGGGTCTGAACCCCTGCATCTGGCTCTGTCTGCAATGGCAGCTATGGAGCCTGCTTGGGATTCTCTCTCTCCCTCTCTCTTTCTAACCCTCCCCCGCTTGCTCTCTATCTCTCAAAATAAATAAATAAACATTTAAAAAACTTCCCTGTGGGATATTTGAACAGAGAACTGACAGGAAGAAAGGAGTGAGCCTTGAAGATATCTGAGGAAAGAGTTTCAGGCAGACAAAAGAACAAGTGCAAAGGTTCTTAAGGAGCAGAAGGAGGAAGTAAGAAGGAGTGGGGGTGGGAGATAGTATCAAAGGTATCAGGACTTACTTCCATTGTATTTCTAATCCCATAATGAAATCAGCTTGTTTATGGTTGGTACCCAGGGCTAAGCCCTAAACCCTCTTTCTGTAAAGAAATAAGGTTTTTCTTAATTGCATATTTACAGGAATACAAACTCACTGCTTATGATCTGGAAACTGTTAGGATCTTTTCTTTCAGCAAGTCTTTGTTGTTGTTGTTAATTTCTTATTTTTGGAAAGGGTGATATGTCCCATCCAATAAATCCAATCATATTTCATAATTTGAGAGTATTTTAAAATTTAAATAAACTTCTAAAAATTTTAGAATACTTTTAGACTTACAGAACAGTTACAGAGATATTATAGCATTCTATTTCTGCATACCCCTCAACCAGTTTCTATTTTTAACATGTTACATTACCATGGTGCGTATGTCACAGCTAAGAAACCAGCATTGGTGCATATTCATTAACCAAATTCCAGTCTGTTTGGATTTCATTTGTGTTTCCATAATGTCCCTTTTCTCTTCCAAGATCCCATCCAAGATACCACATTACATTTAGTTGTCATGTCTCTTTAGCATCCCCTGGTCTGTGATAGTTTCCCAGGTTCTCCTAGTTTCTCATGACCTTGACGGTTTGGAGGTATGCTCCTCAGTTTATCTGGAAACTACCTCTCATATGGGTTTGTTTGATATTTTTTTCATGGTTAGATTGGGGTTATGGGTTTCAGGGAGGGACACCGCAGAGATAAAGCGCCATTCTCATCAAGCATTCATGCTGTATTTTTGTGATGATTTTAAACAAGGAATTCAGCAATTACACATATGCATAGCGGATAAACACACATATACATATTTGGAAGTGCAAGGATAAATTGGGTATTTTTGTAGTAAAATAAAAGGATATATTTCTGTACTTTGCATGTATATACACACATATATTTTCGTATATCTTTACATAGATGCCTACATATGCTTTTTTTAAAGTAAAAACTGACCACAAGATGTCGCTGTTAACTAATGTATGACCAAGACAGTTGCCTCAAAGAGTGATTAGGTTTTGCAAGGCATATGTGGTTAGAAACAATTATTTTAAAAACTTTGGCAATAATTAACCCCCAAAATGTTTCAGTTTTACAAAACCACTAGAATGTTTTGAGTTTGGGATGTTACATTTTTTTGTCTTTGAGCTTCACAAAAAAATTTCCCTTGAATTTTCACACTCAACTCTATTTATTTGGAAATTTAATTTAAAACAATACGGTTTTTTAATGAAGTTGAATGCTCTATTCTTAAATAGAAAACAAATCCACAGAAATCACTCTGAGTTTATATCATCCTTTTGACCAGTAACAATAGTGTTATTTTCCCTAATGAGCATTTCCTCAAGAAAAAATTTAATAGAAGATGAAACAGCATCATACACAATGCTTTACATAAGTAGAACGGGTCTTATCCCAAAATAATAATTTAGAAATAAAATTATTAAATTTGTATCTTTTGCTTTTCCACTACATAATTTTAAAAACTGACTCTCCATGTAAAATGGAAAGAAGTCTATTTTTAACCCCCCTACTTCCAGCCTTTCCATATTTAAACTTCCCTGGATATAACAGTTTTAATTTCCAAAGCAGATTCCGTAACTCTGACTCTGTTATGGTTTTGCTGTTAACTCATCCTGCTTTCTCCAGGGTCTTCTCTCCCCTTGTTTTTCCTCTGCCCCGGACAGTACCTTTCATTTGTTCTATTCTTTGTGAGACTTTGTCCATTGCTGAATAGCATTAATGACCAGAAAGTTCTTCCTAGTTGCCCTAGCTATCTACCTCTCTGTAGCTTTTACCATGGTCCTACTTTTGTCCTTGGGAAACATGCAAAGCTAAATCCTTTCTTGCTTCTACATAATAGATTTTCAAATACTCTGTGACAAATTGTCTTTTACCTCCCTAAGCTTCTCTTTCATTTTCCTAAACAGACTTTTTGGCCATTTTAATATATTAGTACTACTCTCAGATCCCCATCACCTTGCCACTGTCCTCTGTTATTAGAGACTTCTAATGGTCTTCTTAAAATGTGAAGCCCACTGGGGCGCCTGGGTGGCTTAGTCGGTTAAGCCTCCGACTTTCGCTTAGGTCATGATCTCGGGATTCGTGGGTTTGAGCCCCGCGTCGGGCTCTGTGCTGACTGCTGGCTCAGAGCCTGGAGCCTGTTTCAGTCTGTAACTCCCTCTCTCTCTGACTCTCCCCTGCTCACGCTGTCTCTCTCTCTCTCTCCTAGAAATAAATAAAAACATTTTAAAAAAATAAAATAAAATAAAATGTGAAGCCCAGAACTGAAACTCAATGCGGTAGACATAGCTGGAGGAGCCAAGAATGCATTGATAGCCTGAAGACAATCACTCACTTTATTAATTTATCAACCCTTTGTAAACCCTCTGCTAATGAAATACTGCCACCTAGGTTCCTAGTGGTTTCGTGAGTGTGTGTGCATGTGTCTGGTGTCTGTGTATGTGTGTGTTTGACTCCCATCTACCTCTCTAGCCTTATTCTGAACCTTAATGCTTCTGACATCTAGGCTATGGCTGACCAAGCAACTTTAGTAAAAGTTTCATTTCCTCTTTCAATAATGCGGGCCAAGATGTATGTTTTTGAGATAAAATCATCTCTCTATATATATATGCATAGGTATGTATATATGTATATGCATGTGTGTGTGTGTGTGTGTGTGTGTGTCCAGTGAGTTTTTATATCATTCATGTGGAATCTTTCCATGTGGTTATCAATAGTACAGAAAAGGGCAAAGCCGTATTTGCTAGATTACTTTAATAATGTAGCCAAAGCAGGCCAGCTGGAACTGGACTTGAAATCCCAAATGTTTGAACTGTCACCTAGATTTAAAACCTATGACTTAAATTAACTTATGAATTAACGAACTCTCTTGGAATACAACGCCTAGGTTTGGTGGCTATAAATAAGTAGAAAACAATGGGATAGTAGGATAATGAAGTGGCTTAGAATGTAAGAATAAGAAACAGATGGACTGGTTTCAAGTCTGTGTCTCCCACTTACTAGCTATGATACTTGGGCAGCCCCTGTATTTGCTTTGATATCTACTCCCAGTGTCAGTGTCAGGGTTAATTGAGGTGAGGGGTATAGGCTCTCAGTACAGCACCTGGTCCATAGAGTGCTCTCAGTAAAATATAGCTATTATGATTAATAACAAACAGTTCTTAAATACGTTCGTACTTTCTGTATACATAGAATTGACATATTTAAAGAAACACATTGATGGATTTACAATGATACCAGAATACCTTGCCCCTCTGTAATCTAGTTAGGGCTTATGAAAAAGCTGTCAAGAATTGGAGAATTGATTTCCTGGGATGGGATGGAACTATCTCGCACAGGATTGATTTTTAACTGAAGCCCAATCAACAATCTAACCAACTGATCTTCCTCCTTTCCTGAGCTTGGCAATAGTAGCATTTGGCTCTGGTTTGCTGGACCACCAAATTTTAGTCTGCATACGGTCATGACAGAGAGGATAGCTAGATCTCCTTCATTTCTGTCCACACTACCACTTTGAATTCTGCATCTTCTTTTGAACTTGGGGCTCTCAAAACATGGAGTCTTGCTGGAGGAAAATTAAAACGCTCATATGATATACCACACTTTATTCCCTCAGTATTGTAGAAGACGGTTCCATTAAAATCAAGGCCTCTGTATTGGTTCCTTTAAATGAAGACAGTTTGGAGAATTTCAAAAGGCTTTCACCATTACCTCATTCCCATCCCATGGGTGCCTTTAAATAGCCAGTTCAGCAGAAAATCAGATGATGAGTTTCTCAATACTGTGTCATAAACTAAAGAATCACGGGCTTTCCTCCCATGTCCAGTATCCATTGTTATCAATCTTTCCCCAAAAGTTCATCATCTGGCACAGGTCTTCAAGTATGTTGCCCCCACACAATTTGGTCTGGCACAGTGACAATTTCATCTTCGCTGATAATCTAGCAATTTGTCCCCACCGATTTCTGTCTGATACTAGAATATGTCACAGTTATACTATAGATATGCTATAATGAATTATGTATATTCTTGAGTTATTTGGAAAGCAGATTGAGCCATATTCACCTACAGGCTCTATGGCATCATGAAATTTAAATTAGGCAATTTTATAGAATTTATGAATTCTTCTAGCAATGTATTAAATAAGTTCTGTGTTCACAGGTATAGTGTCAAGTTATTCATACAGACATCCTGACTACAGTCCTGCTTCAGGGGTCTATAAGATCTATAGGGTTTTCTCCTATTTTTCTTTGGATTTACTCCATTAAAAAGACAATTTTATCATATACAAAGCCAAAACTTTATTTTTGCCTTGATAATTTGCACCTGAAAGATATCTTCTTAAGTCAGGGAATTTCAAATTTGATTCAAATTTCAAATTTCAAACTTGATCCAGAGTCCCCTTCCTTTCCAGCTTGTGAGAACAAGTTTTCCCTTTGAAAGGAATCTATACATTAGCTTGAGAGGCAACACTTAGAGTGCATTTATAAACAAGCACAATCTCATTAAGTTCTCTTTAATTTAATTTCAATGATATTGATTTTTGTCTGAAGGACACATCATTCTTGATTTTTCTGATGCACAAGACTGTACACAAATTACTGTAAACCTCACTGTCTGGCCTTTTCCCTCAGAGGATAGTTGAGGTCAGTGATGATGTATGTTCCAGGGCATTGTCAGGAAGCAGAGTGAAAAGTCCTCTATAAGCTGCCCCCTTTACTTGTCTTCTTAGAATTGGAGATGTGGGGGGACTACCCACCAACATGGTTGCTGGCTCAAAATTTGTGTACCTTCTTCACTCTGGAGCTCAGTGGAATCTGAGCATTGGGACAGAATCTCTGTGGGAGTTGGTAGATGTTCATCACTCAACCCTGTGCTTATAGACCATAAATGTTCCAGGAAAACATCACAGGGCACTGGGCCTGTTGGCTCAATGGCCCCAGACTCTCAATCAGACCTCTTTGACATAAGTGAAATGATATGGGTTCTAAAACATGATGCCTTTGCAATCCAATGGATCACTAAACAGTTTATAATATGATGTTGACTCAGCTTCTAAACTTGGTCAGGGAATACCAGGAGTGATGTGCTGACTTAGAATTGGAAGACAGATGTAGCTTTACTTCATGTTTGTTTTGTGTATTCAGCTAAACAAAAGAACTACCAACTTTGGCATGTGGATATGAAATGGATATTTATATCACAATTTACTTATAAATGACAAATTTGTGAGAACATGAAGGGTTATGATGATCAATTTCCTTACACGCATATGGTTCTGTAATGTTATAAGACTGACATGATTTTCCAAAGAAAAGCATATTTTCCTTCTACTGAGCAGATCCCTCAGATTCTGTTCATTTATGCACTATGGATACCAGCAGGGAATCTGGTGGAGGGACTCTCTGATCCTAATGACTTTGGACCAGGGTATTTCCTTGAAATTGATATTGGATCTATGAATATCATCTTCACTTAATGTCTTGAGTTTATATGATTTGTTGGATTGGCAATGGCTCATTTTAATTTGCAGGTCTAGATGATTTCCATGGATCATCATGTGCATTAAAATTTTGTTAACTCTACCTATCACCTAATATGGATTAGAAGCCTTTCAATGAGGTAGGATGGATCAGCTATGGATCTTTATTTTGTATCACAACTTAAGCACTGAACTCTGGTAATGCCAGCAGCTGGTCACTGCCCTTGTCTTTGTTACCGGCCCTCCACCCCCAGTGATTACATAGACAAATGTGGTTTGAGTCCCCTCCCCCTTCCTGTCCATCTGCCACATATTCACTTTTCACCAGCACTTAATTCTCTATCAAAATATTTTTCCAGGATGAGAAAAGAACCAACTTCCAGGCAAGAGAAAAAAAGGGAATGAGTGATTCTAGTTAATGACTTCCAGATAAGAATTTGCTTGTTTTCCTAATGGCCTACTGTGTCCTGCTAAGCTATCATGTCACAAACAGAATAGATAACTTTAATGGGAGAACTGCCTAAGGATCTTGGGACATAACCACAGCCCCTTTGTCTACAGAAAATATTTTTTTTAATAAATAAATTTATGGGAGCTGCAAACAAATGGAACCTAAGAATAATATAACTAAGTCTTCAGACAAAATATTTTTACGACATGTGAAATTAATAAACATAAAATCTCTAGAGACTAAATGCATAATTTTTTGGCCATCATGAAGAAACGTTTTCTGTACATGGGAGACAGTGTGGACAAAGATGTGAATGTGGTAAGAACGTGTTTGTTCCCTCGAAGGCAAGATTGAGAATTCCAGGCTAGCATTGTGTCACTCAGACAGATTTCCCTCTGCTGTTTTCTGCCATGATTACCTGAGACACATCTCCCAGAGTGGCCACTAATATGAAACCCCTGCTCAACAAAATGTAAACACTACACAAGCAGTAATGATGGTGTTTCATTCACCACAGTGGGCTGACCACATCAAACATGACTGAATAGGTGCTTTCCAGAATACTGTCAAATAACAGAAAACCATCTGTTGCTGAAAATAACATTGGGTGATGGAAAAAGAGATCCCCAAATTGTCTCTCCCTCATAATAATAAATGAAATACAGTAAAACTATTAATAAAAACACAAGAGCAGACTGGAGCTATCATTTAAGAAAAACATTTCGGTATGTTTTATTATAGGTAATTGTTATAGAGAGGAAAAGTAAAAAAATAGGTAGAATTGTGGTGACCATTTTCAGAACTACTCTAGCATGGAGAGTACCTCACCTGCCTCCAAGAAAACACTTCCTTTTTTGCTTGTGGTTGTCAATCTGTAAATGATGCCCCAGGGGGGAAAAAAGAAGTCCTACTTTAAAGAGATAGTGGGTTTAATGTTTGTAAAGTGGTTTGTTTGCCCAGAAGTTAAAAAAAAAAAAAAGTTAAGTACAAAGTGCTATTAAAGCATTTGTGGCATTGAAACCTATAATTAAAGTGACCAAATATTTTCCATACCCCTCCCTTATATTCAGTTCTTTACAAATTTTTTGCAAGTTCATAATTTGAAGCTAATACTTTCCACATTCTATTTATTAGTAGCTTGGAATCACTTAAAAATTATTCAAACAAGTTTACATGTTGGTGATTTGTCTTGGATAATTTGAAAGCCACTGATGTTTCTATGTAAAGCAAAAAGAATTCTATATTTTGGATTAGACCTTAAAATCAAATGTAGCATACAAGATACCAAAGGGAGCTTAAATACAGTTGGGAAATAATAGTTTAATGATAATAATATCATTCATAGATGAAAACCAAGATCTAAACACGTTCTGTTGCAAATTTTACTTTGGAAATGCATTATTGATACTTGGATCAGTTCCTCGTCTCTCACTTGCCTTATTACCTCATCAACTGGTTGTGTGAATGCTGTACAGAAAACCTAGAATATAAAATTATTTTCGTATTTTTAAAAAGACTGTATTTGTAGAAATAGTATAGACTCCAAAATTTTCCCTTATATTATGTATGCTTCTTCATCGTTTAAGAAAAAACAGTAAGCATGTCAACTTTTAAGATGAATGATGATCTTACAAACATATACTATAACAAAATTCAATCAGAGATTAATTATAATATTTTTGTTTTTGCTCTTTAACACTAAACCAGTAAATTATGAGGCCGGCGGTGCAGGATGAGGGCGGAGAGGAGGAAGGTGAATAACCCTTTCAGCTTTACATATTATATATACATTTCTTTTTGTCTAAAATCCAGTAACCAGAAAGCACAACTGGTTGGGCTACTCATTCGATGTTATAAATGAAAGGAAACAAGCTGATGAAGTCTTGTTTTTTTCATTCCCAGAGGTTTGGTAAAGATACTGCATATTCTGCACACTGAATTTGAGAGCACAGATCATTCATCATATGCTTTTCGAGAATATTCTATGTTCCATGAGATCAGGCAAGAGCAGCACCAAAGAATTAGACACAGGTAGAGAGTTGTCCAGGAACTGAGAGAAACAGAAAGTAATTTCAATACAGGGTGTTGAATGATACCTTGAGAGTAAATTTTCAGGGTTTGGGGGTAGCGGGAGGAGAAAGTTTTAACAGCGCTGGACTGCCGGCAAGGCCAGTTTAGAGGATGGTAAGCTACCTCCAACTTTTTCCAGTGAGTCTCCAAATGCTCTGGAATTGAATGAGATCCTTGTTTCTTATTGTGGTCCATGGACTGGCATTATCGCACTTCCTGGAAGTTTGTTAGTATACAGAATTTAGGGTCCCCAATCCAGACCTCCTGTATTTTAGTGATTACTAGGTGATTGACGTGTATATTAAAGTTTGAGAAGCATTATCCTAGATTCTGTCTTCTTAATAACCTTCAAACACAGCTGAAACAGAAGTTGGTATTTCCTTCTATGTTTGAATTTGGGAAGACACCTGTCAAAGAGCGCCTCCAGTCACGCAATGTATTTCAAGCAGCAAGAATGGGCCCAAGATAACCCTTGATTCTAATTCCCCACAGCCTCTGTGTGAGTAAAATGGTTCACAAGTTCCTGTTTGCTAAGAGCACGTGAAAGAGATCATAAGAGACCTGGGGATCTGAAGCCACATGAGATTAGGACTGGAAAAGTAGTCAGGAGTAGGCCTTTTGACCAGGGACTGTGACCTGACCATGACTGTGGCAATAGCAGCACGTGCTCCCCAGGGAAAGGAACAGATACGTCAATAGTGGGCACTGGAAAGGATCAAGAGGTCAGCTTACCTATTGTCTATGGCCGCTCTTATATATAGCTACAACAGCAGAGTTGAACAGTTGTGATAGAGATCATATTGCCTGCTGAAATATTTACTGAAAAGCTGAAAGTATTTACTCTCTCGCCCTTTATAGAAAACTAGACCCATCTGATTATCATATTTAAGGCATGACTGCCAGTTAATTCCTCTTAGATACCACCAAAGATGATCTTCTTTCGCAAAGAAGAAAGCTTTACTAACAGGACCAGGATTGCAAAGCACATCTGGCTGACTCCAAAGCCAATGCTTTTTCCAGGATTTGCACTACTTTTAAGAATACATTCTGATATGGGTGGGAATAGAGAGGGACCGATGTATCACTTGCATTAGAATCATGTGACAATTTTTTTAAAAATTCAAGCTCCTGAAACAAACTGCACGCTTGAGACTTTGACATCTTTGTTTTAAATATTTTTTTAACATTAATTTATTATTTTTTTTGTTTTGTATTTTATTTATTTCTAGGAGAGAGAGAGAGAGACAGTGTGAGCAGGGGAGGGTCAGAGAGAGAGGGAGTCACAGACTGAAACAGGCTCCAGGCTCCGAGCTGGCAGTCAGCACAGAACCCGACGCGGGGCTTGAACCCTCGAACCGCGAGATCATGACCGAAGCGAAAGTCGGACGCTTAACCGACTAAGCCACCCAGGCGCCCATCACATTAATTTATTTTTGAGAGACAGAGCACCAGTGGGAGAGGGGCAGAGAGAAAGGGAGACAAAATCTGAAGCAGGCTCCAGGCTCTGAGCTGTCAACACAGAGCCCAGGGCAGAGCTTGAACCCATGAACCGTGAAATCATGACCCGAGTTAAAGTCAGACACTTACCTGACTGAGCCACCCAGGCGCCCTGAGCCTTGGATGTCTTAACAAATGGCATAGGTGATCCTTATACTTGAAAAAGAAGGGATAAGAAGTGTAAGTGAAAGAAACTTATGATGTTGGATTTGAGAAGAGTTGTAAAAGCTTCACATCATTATGGTACTTCATTGAGAATCAATGAGGCAGGGAAAAAAAGGACTACTTAGGAAAATGAAGACCTTCATCCGAAGTTGTCTAAAATATACTTGGAGTACATGATATTCCAGCTCTTCCTCAGTTTCTCTCCATGGCTCTACTTTTGTTAATTATGATTCTCATGTAAGTCCCTAATCCAGAAGTAATTCAGATACATAGAAAATCTAGGAGGACAAGGGTAATGTCTGCATGCTATGTACACAGATGTCTGCTTTATGAGTGGAATATTCCAATAGTCCACTTTTCCAAAAAGCATTTGGGGCAGGTTTTAACAACAATGAAAAAGATGTGATAAAACTTTAACCCAGTGCAAATAGATTATCTTTGTGTATATCAATATTGTGAATTTTCTTTTGATTTGAAATGTTGAATATGACTTTTCATTTTGTTTAGAAATTTCAGTAAAGGGAGGTGCCTTGGTGTCTCGGTTGGGTGAGTGTCCGACTCTTGATTTCAGCTCAGGTCATGATCCCAGGGTCATGTGTGGAGCCCCATGTTGGGCCCCACGCTGAGTGTGGACCCTGCTCTCTCTTTCTCTCTCTCTCCACCTTTGCCCCTTTCCCTTACTCTCTCTATCTAAAATAAATAATAACAGTAGTAGTAATAGTAATAATAATAAAGAAATAAATTTCAGTGAAGAAATAAAGCTAGACAAACTGTTATTAGCATTCCATTTCCCAGATTGAGAAAGATGTGTGGAGTGGGCTCCAGCCTCTAAGCTGCAGGTCTTGCTAAGAAGCATCAGAAGCAGTCTTACTACCACCACTGCTTAGTGGGCATACATAGGAGCAGTGTTGCTTTTCCCCGCCCAAAAGTCACATTAGGCACCGAAATATCTCTCATAAAAACTGGAGAGGAGCGCCTGGGTGGCTCAGTCAGTTAAGCGTCCGGCTTCGGCTCAGGTCCTGATCTCCCAGTTCATTGGTTTGGGCCCCGCGTCGGGCTCTGCTGACAGCTAGCTAGGAGCCTGGAGCCTGTTTGAGATTCTGTGTCTCCCTCTCTCTCTGACCCTCCCCTGTTCATGCTGTCTGTCTGTCTGTCTCTCTCTCAAAAATAAATAAAACATTAAAAATTTTTTTAAAAAATGGAGGGTGCCTGCCCAGAGAGATGCCTGGCAACTTTTCTTTCCCAATTCAAGGCTTTCAGAGATGCAGAGACAAAAATAGCCCAACTCAAGCCACCACCAAAGAATATTCCAATAAGAAAACTGTCAGGATAATATTCTGCAAAGCTTAGAGTATGCTTTCCTTCAGTTGCTTTCCTTCAAGTCTGAGGGAAAATTAAAGATACCTGAATGCATCCTCAAATTTGAAAATAGAGACATGCTTTCTCTTCTGGTAGAGATATTTCTGAGGCCTGGAGGTTTCATGGAATGAGCTATGCTTTCTGGTTTTCAATGGCCCGTGTTTCTGGGAAGAAGATGGGGCAACTTTATTCCTGACCCAGTTCTCTGCATGTTTTTTTGTGTTTTTTTTTAATGTTTTATTTATTTCTAGGAGAAAGAGAGAGAGAGAGAGAGAGCATGAGCAGGGGAGGGTCAGAGAAAGAGGGAGTCACTGACTCTGAAACAGGCTCCAGGCTCTGAGCTGGCAGTCAGCACAGAGCCCGACGCGGGGCTCGAACCCACGAACAGCGAGATCATGACCTAAGCGAAAGTCGGAGGCTTAACCGACTAAGCCACCCAGGCGCCCCTCTCTGCATGTTTTTAAGAGTCCGGGAGAGGATTGCAATGGTTCTTCTTCTTCTTCTTTTTTTTTTTTTTTAACTTTTTAAAATGTTTATTTAATTTTGAGGAGATGGAGACACAGAATATGAAGCAGGCTCCAGGCTCTGAGCCTGATACGAGGCTCGAACTCACAAACCGTGAGATCATAACCTGAGCCAAAGTCAGACACTTAACTGAATGAGTCACCCTGATGCTATATGCAAAGGATCACGAAGGTGAGTGATGAGCCTGAGCTGCAGAGCTGCTCAAGAGGTCATAGCGGTTAGGTGGTTAGGCATCCATACCAGAGAAAGGATTGACGATTCTGTATCTTTGGCCTGTCCAAGGGAGTCAGGGCTGTCCTTTGGAGAGGAAAAGGAGAAGATAAAGGAAAAGGTGAAGAAAAAAATATGCCCACATGTCGCCTGAGCATCATGTTAATAGAAGATACTAGGAGAAGATGAGAGCAATCAATACCAGAATGAGGCCAGACATTTCTCTCTCGCCAACACTTATTGCCCACCTTCCCCCCAGTAGCAGAGAGTAAGTAGCTAGTAAGGGAAGATGATGGGGTTTCTCTGAGCCAGAACCTGCCGTCTTCTTCCAAGAGCTGAGGAGGGAAAATTTTTAGTCTATGGTGGATCAGGGAAAGGGATGATCCTTGAACTGAACTGACATTAACAGTTTTATAATGAGGGCGCCTGGGTGGCTCAGTTGGTTAAACGTCCAACTTCGACTCAGATCATTACCTCGCTGTTTGTGTGTTCAAGCCCCATGTCAGGCTCTGTGCTGACAGCTCAGAGCCAGCTCAGAGCCTGGAGCTGCTTCAGATTCTGTGTGTCCCTCTCTCTCTGCCCCTCCGCTGCTTGCACACGCTCTCTCCCTCTCTCAAAAATAAACATTAAAAATTTTTTTAAAAAATTTTACAATGAAAAAAAAATATGTACCATAGCAAACAAAGAGAAATCTTAGCTAGTGACTGGAAATAATTTCTGGGAGAAAATTCTCCATGGGTTTCTTGCATTTCTGCACTTCTTGCAAGGAGAGGCACTTAACTGCCTTTGTTCTGGGCTGCTTTTTCAAAGATAGCTGTATACTAAACAGATACAATGTCTCCTGAAGCAAAAGGCCAGTATAATAAAACCAATGTTTCCCTGCAGAGCAGTAAGCCGATTTGCTGCCCATAATAAAAGATTTGGGCTCTATTAGCTTGGAGTTCCTCTCCAAAACATCACCTACTATGTGTGTAGGTGTAATATGATCCTCTGTAGGTCAATCTGAGGACTGAGCATAAACATGATAATCCTCTGGCAACTACCACTGCTAAGAGTAACAATCTCTCTTTTAGCTCTGACCAAGGTGTCTTGTACCTTCTACCACTGTCAGTGAAACAGGCTAATTGGTCTCATTTTTCACAGTTCCTGATAGGGAATACACAAGAGTGTGTATATCAGGGGATGTGCAAAAAGGGAACCCTTGTGCACTGTTGGAGGGAATGTAAACTGGTACAGTCACTATGGAAGACAGTCTGGCGGTTCCTCAAAAAATTAATGCTAGAACTACCCTATGATGCAGAGATTCCACTTCTGAGTATTTCTCTGAAGGAAATGAAAATGTTAACTCAAAAAATGCTCACCATGTTCATCCTTAACATTATTTACTATGGCCAAGAAATGGAAGGATTCTTGGCTACTTTTCTTGAATTAGTGATGTATTTATTGAGTTCCAGAGACAAATATAAAATTTTTCTCACCAGACTTAAGTAATTTAATTTCATAATTTTTTGTTAATAATATCCATCAAAAGTATTACATGACTTTTTCCAAGTTGTTACTCAGGGGGAAATGTTTATCTATATGTTATTATTTTGACTTATTTCTTGTTAAGGCTTACAAATTTTACACAATTTCTTTTTCCTCTGAGAGCAACTGAATTATGAAAAAACACTAGCTATGAAATTGATTTTAAGAGAGGTAGCCAAGAATCCTTTCCAGTGGGAGTGGTAACTTTAATTTTCAGATGGTTTTTATATAAATTGTCCCATTTGATTTTCCCAAGAGCATTAGATAGCATGACAGGCATTTTTATATACATTTCACTAAATTAATTCTTTCAGACTCTCAGGTAGGCAGTCGTGGGGATTAGAAACAGAATTGAGAAGGCCCTCACACCCTTTAATTGTTCAATAAATGGTAGCCATCATTGCTACTATTTCACGTGTGTGAGAAGTGAGACTCAGGGTGATTAGGGCTTGCCACAGTCCTCTGACACACAGTCCAAAGTGCCTCACAGAGATCTCCACTTAATTTTTCCCTTCCAAAAATGGGGATTGATTTACAAATAGAAAAGCAACACGAATAATCACACTGCTAGTATTCTACCTGCAGGACCTCAGGGATTTAGGCTCAACAGTTTTACTTCTCGACAAAGGGGCTCTGTGAGTTCCTGATCCCTCCAATTCCCCACACTCTCAGTGTTGATCTTTAGAAGGGAAAAAAAGGAATCCCTTAGAAAAAGTCTTAGTCTTTTTCTCTTAAAGGTGGAAGAAAACTCCTTTTGAAACTACTTCTGCTGTCAAAGTCCAGGCCTTGATTTGTGAAGCCTGGTCTTGGAAAAGTACTAAATCAAAGTAAGATGGATTTACATTCAGAAACTTTGTTTCCCCTAAATGGGATTAGACAGACCACTCACATTAAACAAACAAAATGACCAGTCTGACATCAAGACAGGTAGAGCAGGAAATTAACTGTACACAAGCTCGGAAACTCAATGTGAACTTAGGCCTAGACATTTTATTTTAAGATAGTTTGAAGAGTCAAAAAAACCTCCCAGAACCTGTTCATAGGTCTTCACACCTCCTCTTTACCTGAGCTAAGCGCATTGCTGGGGAAACAAAAGCCACAAATGCAAATGCAGTGAAGTTGGTTGGAGAGCAGTTAAAAGACAGGTCTTTCTAAACCTAACCTTCTCCAGATGTGAAGATGTAAGTGTGAGAATTTAAATAAACTCAGACGCGGCCGTTGAAAATCTTCTCAATATGCAGAGAAGACATGCACAACATTTTCCAGAATATAGCAGTAAAAAGTTTCCTTATTTAAAAAGAAAACCATCTTAAGCATTCCCAAATAAATTAGCTTTGACTATTTCAAGCCATGGGAGAACCTGGTAATAATCATTCTTATGACCCATTGTCTGTCTGCTCACACTTCTAACAGAATTTTGCGATCTTTTAATTACATCTGTTTACATTTTTACCTGTCCCCAAAGAGGACTCAGTGTTGTCTTCACTTTCTGGCCTTGGTTCCCATTGACATCAGATTTCTCCATGCGAAAATCAAGCAAAGCGTATAAAAGTGCAACATGAATGATTTTTATCAATCTGTTTTGTCTTAGCGGCTTTGCCTACATAAAGACTTTGCAAGTAAATTTGTAACTTCAAGCAATAGTCTCATTTGAACTGAGAGAGAAAGATCATGTCAGGGCTTGAGAAGCCACAGGGCAGGTGAGGGGGTCAAGCTGATAAAATAGGAAAGAAGCTAATAGGCCCATATTCTCATCCTAGAAGTTTAACTACCATATAAGAAGCCTGGCAGATGCCATAGGGTAAGGTTAGCAAGGAGACTGAGCACTGGATATGAGGACTGAGGCCAGGTAAACAGCTCAAGGAGGCAAAGACCCCAATCAACTCATCTGAGCAACAAAAAGGTATCTTGGCATAAAGTCTTGAGGGACCAGGAAAAAGCTAGTGCAAATATACTGTGAGTCTCCCAAAAGCCTTTTTGCAAAGGGTGGCTGTGAAACATTAAGAGGAATTTTAGGTGGGGGACTCTAAGTGGCTCAGTCGGTTGAGTGTCAGACTCTTGATTTCGGCTCAGGCCATGATCCCAGAGTCGCGGGATCAAGCCCTGCATTGGGCTCCACTGAGGGTGAAGCCTGCTTATGATTCTCTCTTTCTCCTTCTGCCCCTTCCCCCCCCTCTAAAATTTAAAAAAAAAAATTACAAAAAGGAATTTTAGGTGTGTCTGGTATTTTAGCAAACATCTCAGAATGTATACATCTAGATGTGTATTGTCCTGCATATGAATCACCAAACAGAATTAATCTTTAATCCATTGAGGCTGCTGTTAACAAGCTCTGTTTTGAAGTTCCTGTTAAAATTGCTTTCACAGCCTACTTAGACACCACACAGTGAGGTCACTGATATTTTTCATGGAGAAGGCAAGCAGAATTTATGTTATGCTACTGCTTGTTCGCTCTGCTTCCAAAATCTCACCCCTACACTCACAGTAATCTCAAGTAAAGGCAAAAGAATAAATTAGCTAGTACTTGTTTTGGCAGTCAGACATTTCAAAAGAAAAATGTGAAACTGCTGCCTTAATTACATCCTCAGATCACTAATAGTGGCCTAGTGAGAGTGGTACAGAAGGATTCCAACCACGGAATAATTCATTCTCAATAGGTGTTAGAAAGTTCCAATAGTTACAAAGGCTTATTTGGGACTGCATCTCACAAAAGTGACTTGAGTAACCCCAGTGCATGTTCTCCTGAAAAAATACACTTCTCATCATCTTATTCTGCATTTCCCAGTTCCATTGACTGGCCCGCCATTGGCCCTCTTTATATACTTGCACTCTGGCTGAATCCCTTCCCAGGACCACAAACAGAAAGCAGGTTGATGCACAGAATTCTTAGCCAAATATGTACTAAGTGCCAGGGACGTGCTGCTGGTCTGAGATAGGGTCTCCTATACCTCAATGCCTAATTCAGAACTCTGAAAAACTGTTTTCAAAACTCGAATATTCACTGTTCTCAGTTCTTTCTCATTAATGTCTTTCCATACCACTTCATTTGTAGGAATTATACCTTCTAGGATGCTGTTCAACATCCCTAGACCACCTCTCCCTAACACACACACACACACACACACACACATTCTTGACCAGCATTTTCTATTTTTTATAGCTTTCAAAGAGATGTAGAAGGAGAGAGAGTCATAATAGTAACAGCCATTGGGTTCTGGGGAGTGAAGAGGAATCTCAAAATAAGGCACCCATTTAGTAGTTACCTAGCTTCTAGATGGATGATTTACTTCTGAAACAGGAAAAACAGCGGCGAAGAAAACTTTTACCTATTCTTAATTGCCAAAGTAAGCGTGAATACCTACTGTAATTTTCTATCCAATTCTCTTAACTTTGTAGTTTATGAAAATTCTTCATGGATACTCGTAATGAGCTTAATGTCAATTCTGGTTCAGAGTGTCCTAACTTTTGTGATTTTCCTCTGCCTTCACAGATATTTTTGTGCAGAGTTGAGACCAGCTGGATTCTGGGCTGCAAACCATATGCTATTTACACCAGAAACCTCTTTCCCGTCTGGTTCTGCTTGCAATTACTCCCATCTTCTGATTTCCTGGATTTTTGGCGTCTCAGTACAATTCTTACATCTGCTTCTTAACCATTTGGTTTGGTGAACACCCCTTTTCAAGCTTCTTGTACATAGACTCTGTACACACCTCTGGGATCTGTTCATCCCTTTGGATTTGGTGGCATCTATCCACGTCTCTTAACCTACCAGCATTGCGGTTTTTGTACTGATAAAATCACTAAGTGGACTTGCCTATCACCACCCTCTCCCCACAGAATTATAGCCAGACAAAGGGTAGTAATGATTATTTTGTAATACCTCAGTCGATGTATAGTCCTTGAATCAGGTGAGTTTTTCTTTCTGGAGTATAAGCATTATATTATTATTATGTATTAATGTTTTCAGGTAGAGTCTATGGCCTTCTACCACTAAAGTCAATTTCTCCTTTGTGTGCACCAAATAGAAAATATATTTATTTAGGCAAGAGCCTTAGTGAGATCTGGATTGCCAGAGAATATCTTATGTTTAGAAAACAAATACAAAATTTGAGATACACATGAGATAATTTGAAGACCCATGTGAAGAGCTGAAGCAAGACTATGAATTGTGATATAACTAAAAATTATTGGGTTAAGATCTGAGGCTTTTATGTTTACAGTATTATTGTAAACCTAATCTAATGAAACTAAACTGATTCATAGGATGGATATCCAGTTATGCTGAATTGTATTAATTCTCACCTTTTCTTACATTTTTGGAGTCAGAGATGGGAAGAAACAAGAATTTTGATGTGCTTTGTGCTCTTGCCCAAGCACTGAAGCACTTTACAATGAACAAAGGTTTGTGTTTTTCAAATGACCTCACAGTGGATCCTAAAATGTACCAGTTAAATCTTATTCCAAAATGCAATTATTTGTTTATTAAAATGAAGCACAGTAGTTATCTGCTGTTAGCAGATGAAAGAATAGCAGGACTGATTTGAAGAACCTAGAGGATTATTCAGACATCCAGCAAAAATCAGAAGACCAGCACCATGAGCAATGATGTCACGATCTTTAAGGTGATTCTAGTAATACATTTTCTGTGTATGTCCTATCTCTCTCTTTAAACTTTTATCATATAGTTAAAGCAACTACATTATTTACATATTTCTGTGGAGCAGTACACATTACTTTATTCATCTGATTTCACAATCCCTTTTGGATTAAAAAAGTCATGAGATAAACAAAACAACATACTTTTGAGTTGTCACGTAATTTGTTTAGTTAAATATCTTTTTTCCCTTTGTGAAGGGATTTTATTTACTTATTTATTTATTTTGTTTAAATGCCTCCTTCTTATTCTTCAGACTATGAGGTCAGCATTCTTTAAGATATTATATCTTTGAATCTAAAGTCTTAATCTGATGTGAGTTAGTTTCCCACTATATTTCTAGGTACCAAATTAAAAATATTTAAGTTTATTTACTTATTAGAGGTACGGAGAGAGAGAGAGAGAGAGAGGAAGAGGCAGAGAGAGAGGAAGCGAGAGAGAATCCCAAGCAGGTTCTGCACTGTCAGCACAGAGCCCAACGTGGGGCTCAAACTCACAAACCGTGAGATCATGACCAGAGCCGAAACCAAGAGTTGGACACTTCACCAATGGGCCACCCAGGTGCCCTATACCTAATTTTTAAAACTGATCTTGTTTGCTGCTGTATAGAACATTTAATTGAATTTATACTACTAGTGAAAAAGATACTGAGTTCTTTGTATTGTTTTTCTCTGATTCTTTTTCTTAATGGCATTCCCCCCTCCCCCCAGAAGAGTCTATATTTCAGAACATACAGTCTACCAACTTTAATCCATTTCCTTGCTGCATTGATACTTCATTGTGATGCTGTATTGGGGTAATTCATATATATTGAACAGGAGCTGCCCAGAGCTCAGTCGGTTAAGTGTCTGACTCTTGATTTCAGCTTGGTCATGATCTCATGGTTCAGAAGTTTGAGCCCTGCATTGGGCTCTTCATTGATGGTGTGGAGCCTGGTTGGGATTTCTCTCTTTCCCCCTCTCTCTGCCCCTCCTTTACTCATGCTCACTCTCTATCTCTCAAAATAAATAAAAAAAATAAATAAAAATTAAAAAATTAAAAGTTGTTTCTAGTCATCAAACTTTGAAATAATAAGGAAATAATAATATAAATAATGTAATGCAAGTAAAAAGCAAAAAATGGTATTCCATTTATTGAGAGTTATTTAACCTGTCATGCAGACCACTTTCTGAGACACATGTTCAGATAAGAATTAAGACATTGAAACATATAACAATTCTAATTCTTAATATACAAATAAAACAGAACTTATATTAAAAGTCATCTAAGAAATGAAGATTCATACTGCTTCCTAGAAATTTCTTTTGCATATATTTGGCAAAATGAAGAAATGTAACAACATCCTAGGTTTGTACGTATATCTTTTAATTGCCCAGAGAATGCAAAAGTATTTAAAAACTCAGAGATGATATGGATCTAATTTCTGTTTTGCTGTCTTGCTAAATTAAGTGAATATAGATAACATGCAGGGTATACCTGTTTTAAAACTGAGAATATGCCATCTATGCTGTTTATAACAGTTCCTTTTATTTAAACAGAAAGACATAGGCATTTATGTGACTCCTCAGGCCAGCACTTTTGATGTGGCAAAGACATAATCATCAAAATGCAGCTCCTTAAGTAAGTGTCTGATCTCACACTTTTGGAAAATGTGCTATCTTTCTGGTTGAGCCAGCAAGAATTGAGAAAGGTTAAGAAAGTGTTTAAAGATGTTCATTAAAAAGTAGTGACAAAAATGTGAAAGAGACACACCAAGCATGCCAAACAAAGTAAAACCATCATCAAAAAGATTCAACAGCTATGAAAAGAGTTCTTCAAAATCTGCCACATTTTTTTCTAGATAACAAAACCTATCAATTCCAAATGCCCACATTAGTCATGCATAAAGGCACCAATGTTTCACAAAAAACAAACAGATCTATCCCAAGGAACCCTTGTTTTTTATCACATTCACCAGAGAGGCTAGAAAAAGTCGAGTGAAGTTTTAGTTCTCATGGAAGTTTTCAGTCATAAGATATTTTTCCAGAACATGAACATTATTGCTATTTGGTTCTGCTTAAAGTTTTTTCATCATAATTTGTATTGTTCTATTTTCATTTTATTTATTTTTCAGTGCATGGTTTTAAAAATTACAGAAGAACTACATACTCAAATTAACTTGGGAAATAACACAAGCTATATAAAGAAAAGGTTAAAATCTTTTTTCTTTCTCCCAAATCTCTACGTTCACTGACCTGGGAAATGTGCTAACAGCCTGATGTGTTTTCTCCAACATGGTTCTTCCTGCTCATAAATACTTATGAACTTTTATATACATTGTTCCTACTGTACTTGCATTTTTTGGAAGTCAAAACAATAGCTCTGAAATTTGCTATTTATTTATTTATTTATTTATTTGAGAGAGAGACAGAGCATGCACACATGAGTATGTGGGGCAGAGGGAGAGGGAGAAAATCTTAGGCAGGCTCCATGCCCAGTGCAGAACCTGACTTGGGGCTTGATCTTACAACCCTGGTATCATGACCCAAGCTGAAATCAAGAGTCAGAGGCTTCACTGACTGAGCCACCCAGGCAGCCCTGAAGTTTGCTTTTTAAATGAACTATATGTCCCTACCATTCAGATCAGTATAGTTGATGATTAGCACCATTATTTAATAGCTATATAGTATCTATACTATGATTTATTCAATCATTTGTGTGAGACTGTGTGTGTGTGTGTGTGTGTGTGTGTGTGTGTGTATAGGGTATCCAGGGATCTCCCCTCCCTTATATTTTCCCAGGACCAACAATTCTGAAACAAATAATGAACATGTATCTTTATGCTTTTATTTCTGTGAAACATTGTCAGAAGAGAAATGGCAAAGTCAAAGGATGAATGTATTGTGACTTTTAAAATTATTTAAAACTTAATATCCAAAATGATCTTGCAGTTTACACTTGGACATTTAATTTGCATCTTCCTATCATTGAGATGAAAAAACATTTTATCCTTATTGGTCTTTTGCAATATTGTTTTTATGAATTACCATCATTATCTATGCTAGCCAGTACTGTATATCATTTGTCTTTTAATTTTAGACATTCTGGGAAGCATACAATAATGTATTAATTTCTTAGCTCTTAGAGTCCCCAATTAAAGAATTGGTAATAAAGATTACTTTTTGATGTCTTCTGAAAAAGTTAGTCAACTGAAATTCTTAGCCACTAATTCATTATTTGGCTATTCATCCCCTCCGATGAGCTCTTTAAACAATTGTATTTTTTATTCTCAGTATTTCCAATGGAAAACAATTGTATTTTTTATTCTCAGTATTTCCAATGGACTCTTGTATGTAACTGTTTGCTCCTACTTCATGTTATCACTGTCTCACCTGTATGAGACTTTATATTTATTTTAATTTCATGATTTGTTTGTTTCAGAGATCTTTATTCTATTGCAGCAACTCATGGTAACAGGTGGATGCCCCACCCCGGGAACCAGTTCTGTGGAGGTCTCTGCTCTGGCACTTTCTGAACCCACAGCTGATGGTTCACAGGAATTTCTGAGACACTTAAATCTCATTTGCATGACATAAGACAGTTTTTTCTCCTCTGTCCCATTTTGTTCCAAAATGGTTTCTAATGACCTCTAAGCTGTAACCACCATGTTTTCATTCTGAATAATTTTTAAAATCCACGTTTCTCATAAAATTCCAAACTTATAATTAAAAAAATCATTTACTCACGGATAATTGCGAAATCTACATTCAACCTCTTTACTGCCTTCTTTAATTTGTCAGGTAGACTTTACAATCATCCCAAACTAGCAGTGAGGGCTGTCATTTAAGGTTAATATGTCTTCCTCAAATAGAGTATTATTTTCTAAAGCATACTGAGAACTTGATACATTGTTTGAGAGGCTTTGTAAGAGCTTAAAATATCTAATGATTCACTTATGAGGGAAAATTACACAAAATAAAAAAATTGACATCTGCCTTACAAGCAAGCATTTACGGAGCACTTATTCCCCGTAATTCTGAGATAATTTAGGCACTTAGACTATTTCAACAATTCTCCCATAAATACAGCTTTTGTTATGTCTCCTAGGTAAGTTTTATTTTCAGTTTCTCTTTGGCTCAGGGGCTACTTATAATTGATTCTTAATTTCCAATATTACAACTTTTATTGTTAATTTCTAATTTTATTCAAGTATCTGTCGTTACAATATACACAAGATTTTTTTTTTTGCTCCCCCAAACAAACAAACAAACAAACAAACAAGGAACTAGTAAACCCTTACCCTCCTAGTAGCCATGTGGGAGAAGTCTCTCCCCTCCAGGTTCTCTCTACACACCAACTGCTTTCTCTCCCAAGTGCCGAGGCTGGGGAGAATTCAGGCCAGTAGCACAGCATCCCTGCAGTTCTAACAGCGCTGCCATGAACGAACAATGCCACCGAGAGCAAGTCTGGGCGTAGCCCTTCTGCAAAGGAATCAACAGGATTCTGCCACTTGAAGTATTCATGTAAGATTTGTGCCCAGTTTCTAAGCAGTCGTCTTCTCTGCCAACAATATCTTGCCTTAAGCCTAGTACCAAAGAGAATGAAGTCCTACAGCCCCGTGGATCTCAGAAAGAGCCCCAGCTTGCTAGGTCCCCTCCAGGTGAGGGCAGCATGCCTCTCAGTATTTTGGAAATGTCCAGAGAGTGAGAAGGGAGGATCATTCCCTGAGAGAGACAGGGGAGGACCATGGCACCTAGGAGTGTGGCCAAAATGCCATCCTCCTGGAATTTCTCCAGCTGGCAGTCTAGAATATCTAAATCAAATGTTTGAGAAGCAGTCTTACACACAGACGAAATGATCGCATTGTCTCTGATACAGATCGACCTGAATGTTACAAGTATGCTTTGTGAGATGGTAATAGGTGATAAGTCAAGTACAGGAAGATTACCCTAAATAAATGTGTTTGCAAAACAAATATATCTGAAAAGTTTCTTCCCTGCAAGATTTTAAAGAGGCTTGAGTATGCAAGTACACATTATTGCTGTCAGAAGTAGAGTTCATGGTGTTTCTGATTATTTTGACGTATTGTGTTGTTGTGTTTTTTTTTGTCATATTGATATTGTGGCTGCTGATGGGATTGTTTTAACACCATTTCCAAGACTGGATTTCTACAAAACATACTTTGGAAAAAATTTGGCCTTAACTTTTGCTCCAAAAAGTTACTGAATATATTGCTATTTTAATTTTCAAGAGGGTTATTATACAATTATAATTTTAGTACAATTACACAATTTTAAGTATTGAAATAATTTATGTATTTGATAAAGGTAATCAAACCATCAAAAATTATTTCACAATTTTAATTGTGGAATCAAACCATGGATGGAATATAGAATCAGTCCCCCTCCCATCCTAAAATCCAGTCTGACTCCCCAGAAATTAACACACACATACACACACACACACACACACACACACACACACACACACACAGATTTTCTAATGAAATGTTTTTAAGCATTTATACAAATAGGCCCATATCCTAATCCCTGTTTGGGCCATTTTTAAAATACTCTTTTTTTCTGAAGTTTATTTATTTACTTTGAGAGAGAAAGAGACAGAGAGAGAGAGAGAGAGAGGCATAGAGAAAGCAAGTGGGGGAGGGGCATAAAGAGAGAGGAGGGGAGAGAATCCCAAGCAGGCTCTGCATTGACAACACAGAGCCTGATGCAGGGCTTGATCCCATGACTGCAAAATCACTACCTGGCCCATATCAAGAGTCCGTCACTCAACCAACTAAGCCACCCAGGTGCCCCCCAAAATAGTTTTAATTGTACCTTTGGATATCTCTGCATTACCTGCACACCACTCATTTTTAATAACTTTATAGTATTTTATTCTAAGGGGCATTATGTTTTACTCCTCTATTGAAAGGCTTTTACATTGTTCCAGTTTCTCACATTATAAACAAAACAGAAGTGAGCAATCCTGTAGATTATTTAGATGCACTACACAGAATACATTTTTCATAGGTTAGAATTCTAGAAGAGGAATTCCTGTGCTAAATATCGAGCATATTTTTAATTAAAAATTATCTTCAAAAGCAAGTATAGCAATATACACCTCTAACAGCATAGGGGACTGTGTGTTTATTCATATTCTTGCCATGGAAAAATCACATTTTAAAATTATTGCTAATCTGATCCCTGGAAATATGGAAACACTGAGAAATGATGAGTAAAACTAGGGATCTAATCATAGCAATAAGCTGTTTTCAGTTCCTTATTTGTGAACTCTATTGATTTTGTACCTTAAGAATAATGTTAATAAATACATAAAAAGTTTTAGAGTTTCTTATTTATTTGTTAAAGATTTTCTCTATTAAGGGAATCAACTTTTTTTTTTTACTCTGTCATATAATATAAATATTTTCCAAGTTTGTTTTAGTGGTGTATTGTTTTTCTTTCATTTATGATGTCCTTATTGCAAAGACATTTTAACATATTTATAAATCAAATGTATCTACTTTTATGGCCTTTGGGTTTTGAGTCTTGCATAAAAAGGTGCTTCCTATCAAAGATTAAGAAAAGAAAGCATTTATTTCTAGGATATGCATGTTTATTTGTCTGTGTGTGTTTATACATTTGATCATTAGAATTTTATTTTGATAGAGTTATGTAGAAATCCTTTTGATTAGCCTCAAAATGACTGTGAACTCAACACCTTGGAAGCCTTATGAGGGACCCTGAACCATGGGCACTGAGATAAACTCCTGAATTCCTGACCTACAGAATCTGTGAGATCACGAGTACTTATTTTTTTTAAACTTCTAAGTTTTGGAGTAATTTGCTGTGTAGCAATAGATAACTAATAATATTCTTTTAACCAAGTTTTATTTAAGTTTTTTTAAAAATCAAGATTGGATGGTGAAGTTTGCCAAAAGGCCTTATTTTTTTGGTCATTCAATTTGTTAATATGATGAATTATATTAACAGAATTTTCAATAACGTATCATCCTTATATTCCTGGAAAAAGCTCCTTTTTAAAAATATTAGTCTTTAGATGCATTGCAGGATTATATATATGTGATTTATTTAAGGTTTTACATTAACATTCATAAATGATGTCTCTATATATGTTTTGGTTGTCAAAAGTCTTGGCAGTCTACCCTTGGAAAAAATTTTAAAGTATTGGAATTTTCCATTCTTTCAAAGTTTAATTGACTTCACCTGTGATTCCCTTCAGGACCGGTGTTTTTTAAAAGTGAATATTTGAAAATCCTCTCAGTTCTTCACTATAATTGTGTTTAGATTTTATATCTCACCTATGGCAAAATTTCATATTTTTTAAGAATAAACTACATGACATCTGTGTTTTAGAAACTCGATAGAGTTGTGCAAAAATACTTTTATATTTCACATTACTAGGCATCCCCATATTTCCCCATATTTAGCTCTCAACCTTTAACTGATGTGAGCTGGAGGTAAATGCCCCCACTTCATGCTCACTCAGGTGGGACAACTCTGAGGCATGACCTATGGCTTGCCATAACCCTTAGCTGAACGGAGCCCTGTTGTCCAGAGCAGGAACCTATTCCATATCACACCATGCTCCATCTGGTGATTTTTTGGATCACCTCCCAAGGAAGCTATTTAGACTGAAATCTTCGTCCCATTGTCAAAACCCTGGTGAAAAGAAATATAGACACCCACCCCAAAGAAACTCTTTTCCCTTAGTTCCATAAGAAAAATTCATTAAAGATTTATTACTACTAATTCTGAATCTATTCTTTTTTCTGAAGGTCAGAAGAGAGAGAAATCAAGCATTGTGGGATGGCAGTCAATGATGAGAAGAAAGTTCTTTGTAGGAACACTATTTTCAGATCCAATGAATAGAAAACCAGCTCACAAATGGTGTTGCCCATCATTTCATGATTATGATTTTTTTGAAAAAATTTTTGAATGTTTATTTAATTTTGAGAGAGACAGAGCACAAGTAAGGGAGGGACAGAGAGAGAAGGAGATACAGAATCCAAAGCAGGCTCCAGGCTCTGAGCTCTCGGCACAGAGCCTGACCTGGGGCTCAAACCCATGAACCATGAGAGATCATGACCTGAGCCCATGTCGGCCACTCAACGGACTGAGCCACCCAGGTGCCCCTATGATTCATTATGATTATTGAGTAACAAAGATTTTCTATATTGGTATAAAATATTATACTATGTTTTATAAAAGAACAATTTCCAAAGAAACCTAAAGCTGTCATAAGTCTAATTTGCCCTTCTTAATTGGCTTTATAGGAAATCTGCATTTGCCTATACTTTACCTTCAGAATCTAATGTAATGTGTTCTACAATTTGAAGAGTTTTATGATTACTAACAACAACTTGGGATTTACAACTCTCTATACAGTATGGGCTTATTTCAAATAATGAAAACTGATGCCAAAGAAAACCAAATAGAATCTTAGTATTTAAAAAAGTAGTCACAGTATCCCAAAAGGCAGACATTGAAGAAATACTTAGTAATCTGTTACTAATATAACAGAACTAATCGACTCTTAGAAGATGAATTTCTCTTGTGATTTACTATAACCTTAGTTACATCGGAGGACTGCTATTTTCAATACTGGATGTAAGACACAGGGCATTTGTGACAGCCCATCTCTTCCAGTTATGGTATTGGCTGAAGAAATTCAGAGCAGTACTTAAGTTTTCAGATGAGCAAACTTATTCTTTCTGATCATGACAAGCTTCCTGCTGCTAACATTTATACCTCAAATACATTGATATTCTCTTACAGGGAGCTGATTATCTTATGAAGGCCAAACATTTCTAGTCTAATTCAAGTGGATGTTTATAGGAAACAAATTTTTTGATGCATTTTCCCTGAGAAGTGATTTATTTTTTCCATGATCATTTAGCAACTCTTTTTCATGCCATGTTATTCTTAGTTATATCTCCTCCATCTAAATTCACACCTCTCAAGTCTGCTTGTGGATTTTGAAAATTGACTTATCCTAAAAATTCATATAAAGAATGCCCTTGTAGGCATCTGTTTTTATTAATCTGGACTCAATTCATGTTTTTCTCTATAGGTTTAAAATTTTACTCTCATAAGATAACAACAGACAATTTTACAGGAAAAACAATATAATTCTTTTTATTCATATTCTTTAATAAAACCTACATACGTAAGAGGAAATATATTTTGAATGGGCTTTGAAAACTGCTATTTTTATTAATGCAGATTTTTCCTTTGGAAAATTGACCCATTATTTGCAAAAGTGTAATTCAGGAAAAAAAAACTTCTAGTAAAGTAGGGATAAAATTTATTGTTAATAGGCCTATTTTTCTTTCTTTGCTCTTTTTAAAATACAGTTTATTTATTTTTGAGACAGAGAGAGAGAAAGACAGCATGAGCACGAGTGGGGGAGGTGCAGAGAAAGGGAGACACAGAATCTGAACAAGTTCCACACTCTCAGCTGTCAGCTGTCAGCACAGAAACTGATGTGGGGCTGGAACCCACAAACTGTGAGGTCATGACCTGAGCTTAAGACAGACACTTAACCGACTGAGCCACCCAGGCACCTCTCTCTTTCTTTGCTCTTTAAAGATATAGCCTGAATCAATGAAAGCTTGCTGAAAGAAAATTTAAAGAAGTTCAGTAATTATATTCTCTATTTCATCTTTTTACCTAAATTGTGTTCTGTTATGAAAATCAACTGTGATGTTTAACGTATTTTTTCCTTTACATAATGTTATAAGGAAAGTAAGTTTCTAGAGAAAACTTTCAAATATGATGGCAAACATAATGAGCTGTTATCTACGGAGAGAGACTTGGTGAAATAAGTACAAAATTGTATACAAAATGGTGAAATGAGTAAAATTAGCCATGAACACTCATATACCACTTATTCTTTTGAAGGTAGGAGAGAGGGGACCCTGACCACTGTCCCAGAGCCTTGGGTAAAGTGTCAACTCCATCCCCAATGTGGGCTGGCAAGATACTCGAAACAAAATAGGGCTGGAAATGCCAACTGCACATTTCACAAGTGAGTCAAATAAGACACAAAAAGGACAGGTAATTGCTCAACTTCTGCAAACAGAGTCCAAATTAGAAAACTTCATGGGTCATGTTGCAATTCTGATAATAAAACCAGTCATATCCAGGAAGTCACAGACGTTATTATTGACCTTCTATGAGTCAAGGAAGTTAACTGCAGTATTTTTTCATTAATATAATATGAAAACATCTTTAACTCTATAAGGCCATATTACAGGGTGCCTTTTAAAATTTAGCTCATATTCAGTCTCCTCTAGGAAGCTTTCACATTGTTCTCCTCAACACAGTCCAGGATGAATCCCCTTCCCACAGCCTTCTGTAGTTCCCTTTTTTTATGATACTTTCCCTATTTTGATTGCCTTATTTCTTGTCTGTCTCCTCCAGTGAATTCTATGCTCTTCAAATACAGAAATCATACTCAGGCATCTTTATGACCTAAAATTAGAGTATTGCCTCAAAGAAGATAAGTTCTCATTTACTCTTATTTTCTAAATGAATGAATGAATGACAATTCACTGCTCCAGGACCCTATTACTACTATCTACCCTGATGACCTGCTCACAGTTTATTCTCAACTAATTAAGATTTTAGCTGACATAAGTTTCCATGTTTTTCCTTTTAAGGATATTTGAATTTTCACTGGGGACACATTTGCACTGGGGAATCTAAAGAAAATCTGATAACAAACTTTCAAAACTTGGAATATTCAGTCGGGAGGTACTATTTTAAACAAGAGACATTCTATATAATCATATTATATAGACACCCTCTGCCATCATTTCATAAAAGTAGCTTGGATTTATTGTTATATAGAAATGCACAGATTATGTATATTTGGAGAGAGAACTAATGAGTCTGATGGATGCTAAGATACATAGAACTATACTGTTGCATTTGAACCTGACTAGATTAAACTTCCTTTTGGTTTGCTCGGTAAGGCCTGTGGTATGAGATGCAGTGAAAGTGAGGAAGGAAAATACCCTGTCTTGTCAATAATGGTACAGTGGTTAGTTGCACCCTTAGTAACTACGTGTCTGATGGTTGCTGAGACATCTACTTTTTGCTATTTTGCTTCTCACCTGGTAATGATTTCAAATGTATGACATTTGAAAAAGCCATAAATCATTAGTTCCCAGTTAGAACAGCAATCCTAAACCAAGCAATGTGTTTGGCATTTTCAGAAATGCTTTATTGGAATGATCAAGGGGTTGAAAAGCTGGAGTTAGGTATAATGATCATTTCCCTTAAATGGGAGAAGGTCATGATGAAAGTTGCTTTTTATCAGTAATTAGAGTTCTATAACAGCAACATGTCCTAATTATGATATTTAGACCATTAGCAGATGAACAATGTTATTTAGATTCTGCTACGGAAAATCCCCCCAGGCCGTGTGGCATCTTATGGAATGATCGAGTATAATGCTATTTGTGGTCTACATCTCACGCACTTACCCACCCCACCTCCCATACACACTCCATCTGGACTCATTTATTAAGGGCACTTTTGTATTCAACACAGAACTTGAGAAGTGGCACCTCGATGGGCTTGGAGATGAAAACATACATCCCTATATTTTATTAAATTTTGCACAACATGGAAAACATTATAAATGGTGAGATAGAGTAAAACTTCAGTATAGAATGAGCAACAAACATTTATGAATCACCACAGTCCACCTTTGAATTAAACTTTCAGCAACACAGGCAAGGAAATCAAGAGGATGTAGAATCAGAAATTAGAAAATATATAGAAGTTGTTTGAAAGTGATTTGCTCTAACATATTTTTTTAGGCTAACTTATCAGACATATTCACTCATCATTCATATTCAGTGTCACGCATCATACAAGGCATTAAGGATAGGAAGAATCCTGCCCTATAGATGCTTTCCTTAGAAGACTCTGAAATATATTTTTTAAAAAGTCCTGTCCAGTGGACTATGAAGATGGATTGTTGGCACAGTTTCCTGGACAGTTTTGCACTTTTTCAGAGTGACAAGGAAATAACACTGGTTTGCTCTTCCCACAGACACAGCTGGGTGTCAAGCATCATGGAATTTCCCTGGTTTAACTTGTGCTGTTAGTCTGGCTTGGATTGCCCTGGGCTGGCCATCTAGTGTCACTTGACCTAAGCAGAGGCTCAGTCACTTTGGTCACATGACGACAGTACTTTAGAGTTTAAGAGCTCTTTTGTTTCAGGAAATTTTCCCAATTATTCAATCTAAGGTTTCATTTGTTTAATGACTTCCTCATTTTACCATCTAATGTGCTTCCCCATTCCTTCATCTTTTTGCCTTTTTATTTTGTTTAGTTATTCTTTGGTCTAGCTATGGTTAATTTAATCTTTCCTCCTAAATCAATGCCTCTAACCCCTGGAGGCACAAGGCCAAAGGCCAAATGACTTTAACTGCCAATATATAAAAACTCTCTAAGCTTGGTGAGGTAGGTGACATTACTGAAGACATGTAAGTGGCGGGTGTGGGTGGGGAAGGTCTATACTGTCAGGCATAGTAAAGTGTCAACTCTGAGTTGCAATCATTCAATATGAAGTCCTTTTATTAGGGGTAGTAGAGCTTTTAAAGGTTTTTCCTTTCGTGTTTATTTAGGCATTTTGTCCCATTAATTGGGTGGGAGGAATTGAGGAGTTTATAGGAACAAGTTCAAGGAGCACAAAGCCCAGTTACCGACCCTGTGTGATGCGTGGTCACTTGGAGTTCTAAGAGGGAATGTGTTTTGTGGAAAATACTTAAACACATTTCTATAAAAAGTTTAACAGAATTTATGCACAATATAATAATACTTTAAAAATTTTACAAAGCAGCTTAATGCCAAACCTGTAGTATGACAAACATATAGAGCAATGGAAGAAATCTCACAGGCTTTAAACATATCAATATGTGCCCATTGCTCCTTTGTCAAATGTTTTATTTTCTTTTGGTCAAAATCAATACCAGATGCATAAGAGTACTCAATAAATGTTAGTTAAATGGACTAATTTTTATTTATATTCATCACAATTTTCTTTCTTTCATTGTTCATGGTTTTTATTCCATGAATTCTAATCTTATTTTGTCAGTCCTCTTTCCTCTAAGTTTTAATTTTAAGCTTTCTCTACATTTTTATCCAATATCTTCAGGTTTTGGTGTCAGAATTTACACTTTGTACTCTTTCTATCACTTATTCACATTTGTTTTTGTTCCATTTTGGACGTTTTTCTTTATAATTCCTTGCCAATGTCTGTTGCCTCTGCAAGTGAGCTTCCACTAATTTTCATTTTAAACAGCTTAGGGATGCCTGGGTGACTCAGTTAAGTGTCCGACTCCAGCTCAAGTCATGATCTAATGGTTTGTGGATTTGAGCCTCTCCTTGGGCTCTGTGCTGACAGCTCAGAGCCTGGAGCCTGCTTCAGATTCTGGGTCTTCCTCTCTCTCTGCCCCTCCCCTGCTCATGCTCTGTCTCTCTCAAAAATAAATTAAAAACAAAATCAAATCCTTAAAAATAAATAAATTTTAAAAAACAGCTTAAAAATTTCCAGAGAATTATTCAAGTTCTGTTTTAAAATATGTTTCATAAGGTGGTTTTTGCAGAAATCAGAGATTGAAAAATGTGTTGTATTAGCATAGTATATCACTTTTTTCTCTCAATGAATCCACAACTGTTTTGAAAATCCTAGTTCATGTCTTTAAGACAATTTTTATTTTTTTATTTTGTCTTTAATTTTTTTTTTATTTTTGAGAGAGAGAGAGAGTGCACAAGTGGGAGAGGGGCAGTATGAGAAGGAGACAGAGGATCTGAAGCTGGCTCTATGCTGACAGCAGAGTGCCCGATGCAGAGCTTGAACTCACAAAGATCAAATGAGATCATGACTTGAGCCAAAGTTGGACACTTAACTGACTGAGCCACCCAGGCTCCCCTTAGACAGTTTTTAAAGTCAATATTTCATTAGCTGGGAAGTAATTCTCATTAGTTTATGCCCATAATTTTCACATTTTACAGTCTATCTAGCACGTAATACCCATTTAACAAATGAAAATTACTTTGCTATCTGATATGCTTTGAGTTCCAAGAAATCATTTTACATACAAAGGAGAACATAATATTTGGATCAAACTGTCAGGGAAATAAGGTGGATTGTCTCCTCCTCTTTTGAGTCAATTTATCCAACTTTTACACTAATAATCAGCTTGAGAGTATTTAGAGGAATTTGTTGGTTCCTTTAATATAGCAAAATGAACTTTTCCAGCAAGTGCAAGGAAATCCTTCCACTGTTTCTATTAGGTTAAACTAATTGGGTTGAGGATTAGTATTCACAGAAATACTATGTATGATGTTTCTAAATATAGATGCATACAAATTGTTACTAAATATTTCCAAGCATCACAGGTTGAACTAGGTTATCACTCTCTGTGCTTTCAGATATCTTAGCAATTGATTTGAAACATCACATATTTCCTTTAGTGGTAGCAGCCATCAAAATAGCCAAAATTACTACACTAGCATGTCAGGTCCAGTCTGGTGGGAACACATAAACATGATCATCATTAGCAAATATGGGCCAGATGTTCATCCTCTAAGAATCTATGGGAATGATTACTTGTGTTATGGTGTATAGTCAGTCTTGACATGAAAAAAACAAACTTAATTTAGCATAGAAGAAAGTACAAAATTTCAAATGATCCTATTGTACCTCTGGAGAAAAGAAGCTCTATGAGATTTTCTTAAGTAAAGTTGGTATTTTTGGATATTGAGAACTATCAAGTTGTCCAACAAAAGTAATCTTTCCATCTATTCCTAATTGTAATCTCTTATTGTACCATATGATCTACTTTGTTAGAATGGCCTAATTAAAATTTTTTCTAACGTTTATTTATTTTTGAGACAGAGAGAGAGAGACAGAGACAGAGAGACAGAGCATGAACAGGGGAGGGGCAGAGAGAGAGAGGGAGAGACAGAAACTGAAGCAGGCTCCAGGCTCTGAGCTGTCAGCACAGAGCCTGACATGGGGCTTGAGCTCATGAGCTGTGAGATCATGACCTGAGCCAAAGTCAGATGCTTAATCGACTGAACCACCCAGGTACCCTGGAATGGCCTAATTTAAAAGAGTGAGAATTTTTTTCTTCTTTTTAACTTGGATATACCTCTTTTCCTTCAGTTACTCTAATTTCATCTACTAATTTTACTATGGGAGACAGTCAATGGACAGTCAATTTCTTAACGATTCTTCCTTGCTTAAAAAATTACCATATTTTTTGTTCAATGACTACATTCTAGTATTCCAATTGGCTTGAAGACAGAACTCCATTAAAAACTTTATAGAACATGTCATTGTCATATTTTGGTCTATTTTGTTTTCTTCTCACTAGCAGGAAGACCAGATAAAATTATCACTTTTTAAAAAATAACATCCCTGTTCATGGCTGGCACCTTTATCTTATGTTGTCATAGAAATAGAAGCTCAGTATTGTACATTAAAATATGGCTGTAAAACGAAAAGAATATAGGAACTTCTGCAGGAAGATTTTCAAACACTGTGCTCAAGTATCAGACTACGGTGAATTATACCATGTTTTAGTGAAGTATGTCACTGAGTCATAATTGTACAGTCATCGAATAATTTGGGGGCATTTTTAAAAATTACTGTAAGGGCATGTATCAGATAATTTTCCATACATCTCAGTTCCATGTGTATGGGATTTCACTGACATATTTGGGGCAAAGGTTTTCAGTTAAGCTGGATATAGATTGTCTATACAAACCACACTGAAAAGAACATTGAGACTCAGTTCAAGAGTGTATGCTTTCAGAGTCATGCCATAATATGTTCATCATGACCTACTGTTGTGCTGTCTGTCACAGCCTTAAAATGTATTCCACCTTTAATGTCACATATGCAAAGGCATATCTGAAGATTGCTAAGTAGACAGGATTGACCAAGCAATGTTCAATAACTTTGAAGGCATTTGAAAGCAGTTTGAAATGAGCTGATTATTATTTGTGGAGCATATGTGTCACAGAGTCATGAACACTGGTGGACATCAAAATCAATATGAACACAGCTCCTCATATAATGTCAAACTTCAGAATCCTGTAGCTAATGAATCAAAATGTTTTACTTTTCTTAAGCGTTTTTAGTTTGGAATTACACTAAGTTCTCTGGTGACAGTCTAATAACTACTTTTCTCATTCCAATAATGCAGTGTTTAAAAGTATTTTTAAACTAAGCATTTTGTACTTTAAATATACTTTATTGCTAATACATAGTTTGTAGCCTAATCAATCAAATATCTATCAATGTGTACCTGTACCAAGGGCATGTTGCCAAATTCCTCTGGGCTTATGCACCCCAGAGATTAAGTTTCTAGTCTATTAGAGCTTAAAAATTAGCCACAGGTCCTAATACCACTTAAATTAGTCATATTTAGGTGTGGGAGAAGGTTAGTTGACAGACTAAACAACAGCACTGGCATAAACTTGCATTTCTTCTCTTAATTGTTATTAGAATAATGGTATTAGATATAGTTGCATTTCTCTGATGAATTTATTTTGTGAATTTAAGTATATGTGCTGCTGAAGTGAGCACTATTTTATGAATTTACGGTTCTTGATAAATTAATAAAACCACTCCTTCCTTTAACTTTCATCTCAACTCCTGATGTCCCAAAGAAGTGGCACTTGACTTTTAGTCTCACATTTCCCTCTAACTGGTGTTAGTATGGGTTTTGACACTTAGCCCCTTACTGTGTTTTAATATGATTCTCCACTAACTTCATGCTAACATCCTCTCACACACTACCCTGATACTGGATGTTGTAAATATCTTTTTCATCTTCGTTACTTTATTTTTGTACCATCTAATAAACTAATGTAAAAAACTACTATTTGAATTAAGAATACATTTCCATTGGGTTGCCTGAGTGGCTCAGTTGGTTGAGCATCTGACTCTTGGTTTTGGCTCAGGTCATGATCTCACAGTTTCATGAGTTCGATCCCCGTATCTGGCTCTGCACTGGCAATGTGGAGCCTGCTTGCGATTCTCTCTCTCTTTCTCCCTCTGCCCCTCTCCTGCTCACACTGTCTCTCTCTCTCAAAATAAATAAACTTTAAAAATATTTTTTAAAAGATTAAATTTTACTTAACATATTAATGAATTCTCATAAACCAGTAAATTTCCATACATGTTTATACGTATGTATGTGCATGTGTATGTACAGATGTATATGTAAATAAGATTGAGTGAGATAACTAACTGGTCAGAAAAGAGTATGAAAAAATATAGATATTTACACATCTAGTAAAATTACCAAAATGCAAAACATTGAAACCACCAAATGTTAGCAAGAATGTGAGCAACAGAATTTCTCACTCATTGCTGGTAAGAATGCAAAATGGTATGGCCACTTTTGAAGACATTTTGGGGTTTCTTACAAAACTAAACATCCTATCACCATATTATCCAGCAATTGTGCTCCTTGGTATTTATCCAAAGGACATGAAAACATGTTCACACAAAAACCTGCACATAGATATTTATAGCAGCTTTATGCATAATTGTCTAAATTTGAAATCAACCAAGATGTCCTTCAGTAGATGAATGGATAAATGAACTGTGGTATATTCGGTCAATGGGAATGGTATATCCAGCACAAAAGGAATGAGTTATCAAGCCATGAGAAGATGTGAAGAAACCTTAAATGCACATTATTAAGTAAAAGAAGGCAATTTGAAAAGGCTACATACTATATAGTTCCAATTATACGACATTCTGGAAAAGGCAAAATTATGAAGACAATATAAAGATCAGTGTTTGGCAGGGGTAGAGAGAAGGAGGGAGAGAGATGAATAGGCAGAAGACAGAGTATTTTCAGATCAGTGAAAATATTAAAATAGTGAGTATGTGTCATATACATTGGTCCAAATCCATAGAACCTACAATATCTACAGTGAACCCTAAAGTAAATGATGGACTTTGGATGATAATGATATGTCAATGTACTTACATAAGTATATACTTCTCTCTCTCTCTCTCTCTCTCTATATATATATATATCATCTATCTATATAATTAGAAGATAGCTTTATATATATAACTGTAAGTTGATAGCACTATTTACCACGGGAAAAAAAAAAAGAGTTTCATATCTATCACAGAACTGAAAAAACTACCATTACCTATTTATTCTTCTTGCTCAAGTCCTTCACTCTAAATGCCTTCATTAAATGTATTTCTCATCGAGATGAAGATAAGAAACAATTTTTGAACTATTTCCAAATAATTTGTCCATGTAAAATAGTTTATATATGTTTATTTTGAGTTCTTAATGATGGATAAAATTAGAGGGTAGAAATTTTGCAATGATACCTTGGAAGGAATAATGGTAGTTGTCAGGTGGTTCTAATCACATGCATGGCTTAAAGAAAATGGTTGACAAAAGTCTTCAGATCTTAGTTTAAGACCAAATGGCTGGATTTTCATACAAGCATACTAAAAGTTTATCCTCCATCCAGTGTCCTCAGGGCTACAACTGTCCAAACCAAACTGAAAATTTGATTACACAGTTTGCCAAATTATCATGATAGCTGAATTCATCAAGCCCTTGACCTGAGGAAAACTAGAATTCTGAAAATTGGAATGTGAACATATAGAAGGAAAACAACCTCCCATGGACAGTGTAACTGACCCCTTTCCTGTAAATAGGTCTTAACTTGAAGATACCGACTTCCAGGTGGAAGGAATTCATGTCACCTCACATTGCCTCCAGACCTATAATCAGAACTAGAATCAAGAATATTTGAGTAGGGAATCTACAAACAAAACCCTTGGGCTGGTAAGATTTTGATAATTTGTATGATTTATATGGATACAGAGATGGAGAATATGTGTAAGAATGGAATCTGGAAAACATAGACATAGGAAGGAAAGGAATAATTTTAGAACAGGTTGAATTAATAAGATTCAGTTACCAAGTTGATCTTTGATTCACCATGCTAGCTAGAGCAGTTGGGTGTGGTTCTTTTTTTCTTTTCTTTTCCATTTCTTCCCTCCCAGTTTGGTTAACTTTACCCTGAACTCAAATTCTCCAGTATAATGTAGAGGAAAGAATCTAAAAGCTCACAGATTAGTGAATGTTGGAGAGGATTGAACACACCGGATTGCTCAACTGCTCCCTAACCATGCTCTCTTAAGGGGCTGGCTTGTATTCATTACTCCAAGGTTTTGAGGAATATCCCAGGGAGTGGAGTCCCAACATCTCTTCAGGTGATGCTAGGGGCTGCACTCTGGAAGAAAGTGATGCTATGTGTGATACTGCACTTGAAACAGGCTCCCTGATCTCAGTGTGATACTAGATTCCAGAGTGTCAGAAGATAAGGAATGGAACATAACTTCTAGGCTTATTGAGTCACAGCGACTCTAAAAAGCAGTAGTATTAGCAAAGGGATCAGAATAGTATGATCTATAAGGCACTTTGTGGTGGTATATTGATCATTGGGCCCCTAAAATGAACAGAGAACTGAATAAACCCTAGACCTAGTGAGTGGAAGCCTTACTTAAGCCACCAAAATTTATAATATTTCTTCACCCAATTTCCAGACATGGTTAATTCAAATATCTAGTGGTCCTTTGACCCAGAAAGGGATAGAAAATTTTGAGTTTGAACTCTGTTATAATAAGTATATACTTTGACCCTCCCTCTTAATGCTTTCCCAGGGGGATCTGTATCTATTTACCAGAATGACTGTGTCTTTGGGAAAGACCATGATCAATGACAATTAAATATAAATTATATAATTTATTTTAAGGAATTAGCTCATATGAGTATGGACGCTGAAACTAAGATCTAGAAAAGCCAGGGTGGGAGTGGGGGTGGGGGTACCTGGGTGGCTCAGTCAGTTAAGCATCAGACTTCAGCTTGGGTCATGATCTCACAGTTTGTGTGTTTGAGCCCCGCATTGGGTTTTGCGCTGACAGCTCAGAGCCTGGAGCCTGCTTCAGATTCTGTGTCTCCCTGTCTCTCTGCCATTCCCTCACTCACACTCTGTTTCTCTCTCTCTCTCTCAAAAATAAATAAACATTAAAAAATTTTAGAAAAGCCAGTGGTATAGTTCTAGTCTGAGTCCAAAGGCCTAAGAACCAGAAGAATCAGTGGTTTAAATTCTCATCTGTATCTGAACCATGAGTTTTTCCTTGTGTAAGTCCCAGTCTGAGGGCAGAAGACAGATGTCCCAGCTCATAAAGTTAGTGAAAATTATCTCCCTTCTTCCATATTTTGTGTTTACTTCGGGCCTTTAAATGCTTTGTTGATGCCCAGTTACATTGGGAAGGGCAATCTACTTTACTTAGTCTACCCATTCAAATGCTAGTCTTATCTGGAAATACCTTCACAGACACAGCCAGAAATAACATTTAACTAAATATCTGTGGCTCTGTCAAGCTGACACATAATATTAACCATCACAAGCAGATTGGGAGGACTGGAAGAAACCACTGTTTGGACAGATATCCCAAGTCTTATAAAAAACACCTTCATCAGGGCAAATACTGTCATTCTTTCAAGAGACTGTACACAGCAAGTGTTGAGGCATAGGAACCTCAGAAGTGGAAGAACCTAGAGACACATATCATATGGTGACTGTGGCTGACAGTCTGGGTTGAGGGTGAGGCATCCTTTGGAGAACTCCTCCAATAGGTGGAGAGTACATTGTACATGGAATTAAGGCATTGTATGAGTGGATGGGCACAAGAAGAGGAACCTGTGTAGGGGATTAATATGTTGTAATATTAATATGATTTTATCTGTACCATTGGTAAGGCCTGATGGTATGTGGTTTATATAAAAGAAGGAGCATTTATACTATAAAGTGCTATATTACTGCATGTTATAATAGTTACTATATATACTCATTTCTGTCTTACCTTTAACACGCTTCTAATCCTTTCTTATGTCCATTCCTAACCACTTTGCACACCCATTAGCTAGTCTCCTAGAGGTGAGAAAAATAAAAGAATGTGTTTTAGGTTCCTACTAGCATATTTAAAACTACTCAATTTACAACATTAAAAAATATTAACTGATTTATTTCAGGAAGGATTTAAGGTAATTTATAAAGTTTGAGCATCCAACTTCAGCTCAGGTAATAATCTCACTGTTTGTGAGTTTGAGCCCTGCATTGGGCTCTGTGCTGACTGCTTAGAGCCTGGAGCCTCCTTCAGATTCTGTGTCTCCCCTTCTCTCTGCCCCTCCCATGCTCATGCTCTGTCTCTCAATAATAAAAACATTAAAATTTTTCTTAAAAACACAGGTAAGAAAATTAAATTAAAATTCAGATAAAGATTTACCCAAAATGTCTTGTATATTCCTTAGGGGTATGTCATACATTTGATTTTATGCTTCATGGTAGCTAAGATAAAACTGGAATCTTGATCTCTTACATACATCAACATCCATAAAATAAAAACTAATTTCCTTGAGTACATATGATTAATCCTTCTACTGAAACTTGGGGGAAATATCTCTCATAAAATGAAACCATGTAATATAGTGAGCATCAACCATATCGTAAATATGATGATGAGATTCTTAGAAATGTTTATTCTAAGTTGAAATGTAAGTGGAGAGGTAGTAGGTAAGCCAAGATTAGTAAATTCTAATCTTTGAGGGACCAAACAATGTACCACATGTGATTCAACTCCCTGTAGGTCTGGCTGCATTCCAGAATAACATTTAGAACATCTAGAGCAATCAGAAAATCTTTAGGAATATCATCTCTTACAATCATGTCTACTAGATGTCATCAACAAAAGTTTCAGGTTGTATTTCCCTGCAATGCCCTAAAGAGGTGAGGTGATTGTTAAGTTGACTCCCATAAAAGAACAACAGTATCATCAACAACAACGTCAGTGTGGTCTTAATTATGAAAGCTGCAGAATTATATCAGGCAGAATGCTAAGATGGCCCCAAGATCCTGCCTGCAGTCACTTCCAGTATAATTTCCTCCACTTGGATGTGGGCAGGACACATGAATATGATGGATGTCATTCCTGGGATTAGCTTATGTGACATGGCAGGGAAAGATGAAGGGATTTGGAGATGTAATTAAGTCCATAATCAGGTGATGTTAACATAACCAAAAGGAAGATAATCCTGGGTGGGCCTCATCTAATCAGGAAAGGTCTTTTTTTTTTTTTTTTTTTTTACAAATAGTTTATTGTCAAATTAGTTTCCACATAACACTCAGTGCTCATCCCCACAAGTGTCCTCCTCCATGCCCATCCCCCCTCCCCCCCACATCCATCAGTCCTCAGTTTTTGTCAGCATTCAAGAGTCTCTCATGGTTTGCCTCTCTCCCTTTCCCCCACCATTTCCGCCTTCTTCTCCCCCTTGTTCCTCCGTCAAGTTCCTCCTAATCCTCCTATACGTGCAAACATATGATATTTGTCCTTCTCTGCCTGACTTATTTCGCTCAGCATAACACCCTCAAGGTCCATCCATGTTGCTACACATGGCCAGATTTCATTGTTTCTCATTGCCGTGTAGTATTCCATGGTATAGATAAACCACATCTTCTTGATCCATTCATCTGTTGATGGACACTTAGGCTCTAGGAAAGCTCTTTTTACAAGGCTCCAAGTAGTAGCCGCAGGCCAAGGATCTGCCCTTCTTAGCTTTGAACAAGCAAGTTTCCATGTTGTGGAAAGGGCCATGTATCCTGGACATAAAAGGTGGCCTATAGGAGATGAGAGCAATCCCTGGTCTGGGCAATAGGCTAACAGAAGACTCAATGGTTGTTAAGCAGTTATGTTTTCAAATTTTTAATTAACATTTCCTTGAAATAAATTGATAGAAGATTTAGAGATACGTGGCAATGATAAAATACCTTGGAGGTTTCCAGGCTTTGAAAATTAAAACAACAAAGCAATGGGTTCTTCCGAGGTTTCTGTTTATATACTCTGGATTTTAGTAATTGTAGATACTCTGGATTTTAGTAATTGTAGGTACTCTGGATTTTAGTAATTGCTATCTCTAATAACTGCTTGGAAACACTGAAACCAAAAGGAAAAAAACGAGGAGTTATTAGAGGTCAACTAAACTTAAAAATGAAAAAAAAAAAAAACCTTTTTCCCTGATTTAAGGTGTAAGTAAAGCATAATGTGGTGTACCAAAAATACATTTAAAAGATGTATGCGATGAATATACATAGCAATAACCATATGAATATTTTAAAGGATTCCCATGGAAAGTATAGCCAGGAAGAAGAAAGATAATTAAGGAGTCATTCTCTGAAATATCCCAGGGTTATTTTTTAAACAGCAAAGCTGGGGGAGAGAATAAATTGGGGTCCAGAAACACAGCAGTTAGCTGCTCATTGCAAAGCCAGACTGACTTGGTAAATGTGGATTGGAATGAGATTTTTATTCATAATGGTTAATTAGAAGCTAATTAAGTCAGTTAAGAGGATCTATTGACCCTAGANTGTGCCCTGTGGCCAGGAGTCAGATGTGAATGGGCTGTATATATTGGTGAGTAATGCTTCGTATAATAAGGAGACTGCCCAGAGTGCGTACAGACACAAAACAAACCCTCTGGTTGCAGGGAGTCTTGAAGTTCGATTGTGAGCAGTTGCTCTTGCAACAATAAAAATTTTCTATGGGACCCTGCCATGGCCCCCTTGAGCTGGCCAGGCTGCCTGTGGCTTTGGGGCTTACTCCACTCTGACAGCTAATATAAACATGCTAATGCAGTTATGGGAGGAAAGAAAATCCAGAAGAGAGGCACATGATAAAGGTGATCAAGCCCAAAAGAAGGAAAAAAGAAGAAAGGGGGAAAGTCACATTTTCTTTCAGCCTTTTAAATGCAACAATCCACTGAACAGGAGGGAATTAGAATGTTGTGACCATGTATTTTCTGNTGTTTTCACAAAGCTATGTGTGAATTGCATTTTAATACTTTAAAGCAATAATTATAACTAGCATGAAACGAATTGATTGAATCTCTAAGAGCTAATACCTTTTCCTATGTCAAAGATTTTTACATTAATTGCTTATTTTTTCCCATAAAAACCCCATGAGGTAAATAGGGCTAGCATCATGATTCTAATTTGAAAGACAGGAAAATCTGACTGATGTGGTTAAGGAACTCAGCTTAGGTGGTTTGGGGAAGCTGGTGTGAGAGAAGCCGGGTTTGCTTGCAAGACAATAAATACTTTTTGTCACAAGACTCTATTGTCTTGCTTAAAAGAGAATAAAATATTATCATGGTCAAGAGGGAACATTTTGCAAGAATATTACTAATTTCATTTCTAACTATAACGGTAGTCTTGTGGTGTTGGAGATAAAGCAATTTAGCTTTTTAAGGAAAAATAGAAAAAAAAATGACAGTCCAGGGGCAGTCATTCTGTAATTGACAGTAACAGGTTTCAGACTTACTCTCCACCTCTTTCTAAGCAATTAACTCTCAGGGTGCTATGTTTTTGTCAAGTAGCATCAAGTGGCCTCTTTAGGGGCACCTGGGTGGCTTAGTCATTTAAGCATCTGACTCTTGGTTTCTGTTTAGGTTATGATATCAGGGTTCATGGGATCAAGCCCCGTGTTGGGCTCTGAGCTAGTAGCATGGGGCCTGCTTGGGATTCTCTCTCTTCCTCTCTCTCTCTCTCTCTCTCTGCCCCTCTCCCACTCATTTTCTCTCTTTTTCTCTCAAAATAAATAAACTTTAAAACTAAGTAGACTTCTTTAATATGGAGGGCTCATTTGACAAAATGAATGAAATACACTGAATCAAGAACAGTGTAGTTGATCTCAATATTTGCAGAATTTTTGTTATTTACTTGTGGCTATTTACAGATGAGCCCGAAGATTTATGATGTGGAATTTGTCATGTCATCACGCATGTCTTTCTGTCACCTGCAAGGATAACTTGCTAAAGCAGAAATGGTGTAGAGAGCTATAGTCCATTGACTCTTTCTGATATAAAATCACCCTGAAGTATCTTAGGACTATTATTTTAAGTGTATTTTTATAGCACTGCAGATATGTCAAGGCTTTGAGTAATACAAATGCCAGATAAGCCAGCTTTTTCTCTATCAGGGAGAAACAGAAACAGCATTTTAAATTTCATGTAAATTATTTTGTGTCTTAATTACATACACTTCACCATGTGTATTCTTTCTAGATCACCAAAGATGAAGGCGTGTGTGTGTTTGTGTGTGTGTGTGTGTGTGTGTGTGTGACTGCACATCCCGAGGGCCCTTTCTTTGTTCTTCATCTCTTTACAGATTCTGTAACTTCTTAAAAAATATTTTTAATAAATATTTGTTCAATTTTGAGAGAGAAAGACCATCCCCAAGTGGGCAAGGGGCAGAGAGAGAGGGAGACAGAGAATCCCAAGCAGGTTCCACGCTGTCAGCACAGAACGGGTTGCAGGGTTCGAACTCAAGAACTGCGAGATCATGACCTAGGCTGAAATCCAGAGTCAGGAGCCACCCAGATGCCCCAGGGAATTTTTACTTCCACCTAGATGTATTGCTGCAATAGAATTATTTAGAGGAATTCCTGCTTGCAAAATCAATGCCAGCTGGACTTGACCCACCACTTTAATGAGGTCTCTTTTACTCTCAAACCTGTGATAAGATCCTATTTCCAATCGAAGTCAGGGGAGGCTCCTGCAGATGGGTTTAAGGCATTCATTACCTGAGCCTACCCTACCTGTCCTGTCTGCTTCTTTTTACTCTCAGATATACACCTTTCCCTTTTATCAGGGAAGACTTGTTTGCATTTCTTCAGTGAGCACACCACTCTTCATTCTCAACTCTGTGCCATTACTCTGTTGGTTGACTTGCCTGGGATCCGCCCACATCCCCTTCACCTCTGTATTGTCCACTTATCGTCCAATTCCCAGATCCCATCCCACTTCCTAATGACAGGAGACCTCCACAGATAGGATCATCTCTGAAGTTGTCTGAAATATGATGTAAAGTGTGTCTTCCACAGGATACCACTGAATCACATTACTTAATATATTTCAGATTGAGAATCTCCTGAGGCAAGAGACATGGTTAATAAGTAGTGTGTCATTCCTGGCTCCTAGATGAATGCATACAAAATCGGTGGTCTATAATTAATTGTTCATTGAAAAATCTGTGTTTGCAGATTTTTCAGTACCTCATATTATGTCAATACCCCACCTGGTCATTTGAAAAATTAAAGTGGCACCTGACAGCTTTCAGGATAAATGCAATTATGTTCTCTTATTTAGTTAAGAATATAGCTTTCCAGTTCAAAGTTGGGAAAACAGAATAAACATTAAACTCTTGATTTTTTTAATTAGTGGAAATAATTTCATGAGTCTTACCCTAAGTTTATCCTAATTTATTAACAGGAAACACCTGAGAAATAATTCCCTTTTAGCTTACAGAATCCTGCTTTATTATTTTTTTAGACTTTTCCTTTTAAATACAGATATGGCTTTGATAAATATTATAATCACTTATGTTTAGAAAATATTGCACTTCTGGTTTCTATGGCTGGCTGAAATTCTTTAATTAAAGGTGATTTTAATTTGGAAATTCAAGATGTGAATTAAATTCTACCATACTTAGAGGAGAAGGAAAATGTTTGAAGTGCTACTCTGGCATTTTGTAAGCTCTGGAAAAAATGCCCAGTATAATCTTAATATATTCTCATTAAACTGAAACTTACGGATTTACAGAAGTAAATTTTTACTTTGCAGCTGTAGCTGAATAGTTTATTATTTCTTCCAGATTTTTCCCAATGAAGTTCTATTATTTAAAGTTTTAGATTTTTAGGACTATCTCACATTCAGTAACATATCTTTTACACATCAAAATGAGTTCAAATTGATACCTTTGTTTAATTATTACTAATTCAACATAGAAGCAGATGTTCTAGCTGCCAACTATTCTGGGGTTTTGGGTGGGACTGGCAAGATTTGGGAAAGGTGAAGGGAAAAAACAAAGTGAGACAGATGTCATGGAAGTAACTCTTAGATCTCACATAAAGCAAGAGGGCTTTATGAGTGAGTGTGACACATGATCTGTAGGCTAGGACTTTACATTATCAGGTCGAGTTACTGCTCAGTGCAAAGATGGCATTTTTTGTGGTACTTTAGTGCAGTTCCTGGGATTTCCACTTTGCACTTGGCCAGAATACATTCTAGACATACCTCGTTTTTATGTTTGTTTGTTTCTTTATTTCATGAGATTTGGTGGTGAGACACTCAATGAGAAGAGGGATGGAGAAATCTGAACCTCCCTTTATAAATATAGCTTGATAGGTCTGGTGTAGAGGAGCCCTCTATTAGAGAACTAATTGCTAATTATACAAATAATAATACACAAATACATGCTACCTGAAAAAAGCTGAAAGCATTAAGGATATACATCAAGTCAATTTTGAGAACATTATTTTCAAGTCTAGGGTCCTGTCTTCTTTCTCAGAAATATAGTTATCAACTTGGTGTATGAACTTTTTCAGTTAATTTATATGCATATACATGCTCTTACAAAAATATAAAATATTGTTTTATAATATTTCTATCAACTTTATTGAGATATAATTCACCTATCATACAATTCACTCATTTAAAGTGTACAATTAGATGGCTATGCATATTCGCAGAGTGGTGTGTCTATCACCATAACCAATATTAGAGCCTTACTCCAAAAAGAAATCCCGTACCCATTAGCTGTTATTTTGCAAATCCTAACCTCACCAATATCTCCCTAAGCAAATCATACAGGCAAATGCATCTTTTTTTTTTTAATGTTTATTTTTATTTTTTGAGAGAGAGTAGGTACAGCCCCTCTGGAAAACAGTGTGGAGTTTCCTAAGGAAACTAACAATAGAACTTCCCTATGACCCAGCNTAAAATAAAATAAAATAAAGTATCAAACACTGGAAAAAAATTAAAAAAAAAAAAAGAAACAACAAGCGTTTTGAAGATGTGGAGAAAAGGGGACCCTCTTGTACTGTTGATGGGAATGTAAAGTGGAGCAGCCACTCTGGAAAAGAGTATTGGGGCTCCTCGAAAACTTAAAAATAGAACTACTTTATGATCCAACAAAGGCACTACTAAGTTTTTCTCAAATAAAACAATATATTGATTCAAAGTGATATATGTATCCTGAAGTTAGAGCACCAATATATACAATAATCATTATATACAATAACCAAATTATGGAAAGCATCCAAGTGTCCATCGACTAATGAATGGATAATGAAGATGTGGTATGTATACACACACACACACACACACACACACACAAAATAGACTATCACTCAGCCATAAAAAAGAATGAAATCTTGCTCTTTACAATGCTATGAATGGAGCTAAAGAATATTATGCTAAGCGAAATAAGTCATTCAGAGAAAAACAAATGGCATATGATTTCACTTATATGTAGAATAAGGAGACAACAACAACAACAAAAACAAGCATAGGGAAAAAAGAGGGTGGGAGGCAAATGTACAAATAGACTGTTAACTATAGAGAAGAAACTGAGAGTTATTAGAGGGGAGGTTAGTGTGGGGATGGGTGGAATAGCTGATGAGGATTAAGGAGTGCTCTTATGAAAAGCACAGCGTGATGTGTGGAAGTGTTGAATTACTGTACTGTACATGGAAACTAATATTACATTGTGTGTTAATTAACTGGAATTTAAGAAAAACTTGGAAAAGAAAAAATAGAAATGGGGCCTAAAAATAATAAAAATGTAAATAAATAAATAAAGTCCACATTATAATTTTTCCCTTTATAGTGATAATATTTTGTGCCCCCTTTAGTAAATATTTGCATAACTTCACTGTATGTAGATCTTCATCTTATTGTAAAATATTAAATGGTTCAGGCATACATTTAGGTTTATAAGCTAAATTTGTTTTTGTATATGATATAAAGTAACATCAAGAATTTTTACCTTGCTATTCAATAAATTAGATCATTTTCCCCCTACACTGCAATATTGTCTTTTTTTTCATTAATGGGTTGACTGATAAATATATGGATTTACGGATTTACTCTGGCGCTGGGTGAAGCGGCAGTGGCGCACGCTACATCGGCCGGCTAAAGATGCAGCTCATGATTAGAAGAATAAATATAGTTAAAATATCACTATTATCCAAAGCAATCTACACATTGAATGCAATCCCAATCAAAATTGCACCAGCATCCTCAAAACTAGAACANTTCTCCACTAATTTGAAAAATCACATTTATCACATTTTAAACACACATACACACACACACACACACACACACACACCTGGCAGCCGTGGGAACAAACCATTCATATCTGCTGCAGAGCATAGTTGATTGCCGGTCCATATGCCAACCATCAGGGACCACTCTATTCCCCTGGGCAACTCCCAGTCAATCCCAATCAGTGACTAGGCACTAATACAAGCTCATTTCTATGCATCATGGGACTTCTAAATGGGCAACTTTATCTCAAAAGGCTCCTAATCACCCTGCCTGAAAATTCACTAGAACATGTATTAGGATACTACTGCCATTGAGTCCACCTACTTAAAGTTTCCTTCATCCTTTCCTCTCACAGACCCACACTGCTTTAAAAAGGCTTTCTCTGCCTATAGCTGCTTCTTCCATCTTTTTCTTCACGTGTTCCCTCCAATAATTCTCTTGCATGTCTTGTCCCTTCTTGACATCTGCTTTTCAGAGGACCTTGGTTTACACAGACTGAATGGCTAACAACTCTGTACTGGCCAGTACTGGGTGCCAGGGCAAGTACCATGCCAGAGTAGTGGAGGGAGCCACCACTTGTGGGGAAGTACAGCATGACTCAGGGCCGTGGGGTGGAAGTTCAAGACAATTAATATGTATCTCTCCCTGCCTCTGATGATGCCAAACATCCCCTTTCTATCAAGTGAGAAGTTTCTCATTATTCTGGCATTATCAATATTGTCTAATCCTATATAGAGTTATCATCTTGAAGTACCCCTTCATGCTGTGATGACTGAGTGAACTCTTTTTTTAATTAAGCAATATGTTTTTTACTAAACAATTAATGGATCAAAAAAGAAACCAAGAGAAAAAATACCTCGAGTCAAATGAAAATGGAAATACAGCATGCCAGAACTTTTGGATGCAGAAAAGGCAGTTCAAGGAGGGAAGTTGACAGCAAGAAATGCCACCTCATTACACAAAATCTCAGATCACCTCAAAAACTGTGAAGACTACCTCTCTCCACTGTCCTCACCTCTTGTTCCAACCATGACATCAGACCGGACTTGAAGAGTTGATAACCCATTGTACTCGGGTGCTTGTAGTTCCCTGGTATCGTATCTCTGTGTATGTTTCTCTAAGAGGGGTCCAGAAAAGTCCACTCCTCGAAGTGTGGCGAAGTCCACAGGCACATCACCAAATGTCATTGAATGATGGCCAGCAAAATGCCTTTGAAACACAGTGATTGAACTTTCAAATTATAATCTAAATTGACTGATTTTATCATTTCTCTCAACTCACTTGTTCACAAAGTCCCAATAATATCGTCTCTTAAATACCTCTTAAATCTTTCCCTCAATGGGAACCACCTTAAGATGAACATTTTTCTTTTGCTTTGACTATGAAAAAATTCCCAAATGGGTATGCTTCCCTTCAATCTGTGCCCCTTTTAACCCTTCCTCCTCTTTTCTGACAATCTTCTTTTAAAAATAACAAATCTGTGTTTGTTTGTATCTTTTCTCAGTGGCGTTCTATCTATGTCAGAAAGCCCAGACTCCACTCTAAGGTCCTTCATGATGTGACCCATGCCCTGCTCCTCAGCCTCTTTGTAGAGGCTCTTCTCTATGTTCTAGCACCCCAAATTATTTCTATTTCCCCAACCACAACATGCTGTTTCAGTCTCATTGCTTTGCACATGAAATGTCCTTATGCACTCTGCAAATGTCCCATAATGATATAACCTTTAAAATATATATGCATTAAAAGAAAATATGCATTATACTAAATCAAGAAGGGATGCACAGTGCATGTGACAAATTAAACCCAATATAATACTGGTTTCTACTTTAATGGATTCTGTGATTAACTTGGCTTTCTTGGCATTTGTAACTAAAAATTACAGCAATATAAATTCTAATTATATCCCCACTCTGTCGTCTCCATCACATCTCTAAGTTTCTATATGAAACAAACCATTAAATAAATACATAAAAGGAACTATAGCTTAGTAATGGAAGAACCTGTGCTTAAATTTTTTTAATGATTATTTTTTGAGAAACAGAGAGAGACAGAGCATGAGGAAGGGAGGGGCAGAGAAAGAGAGAGTCATAGATTCCAAGCAGGCTCCAGGCTCTGCACTGTCAGTACAGAGCCTGATGTGGGGCTTGACTCACAAGCCATGAGATCATGACCTGAGCTGAAGTCAGATACTTAATCGACTGAGCCACCCAGGCACCCCTGAAAAACCTGGGTATTTAAATGCTAGCTTTTGTATGAATTCTATGACTCTAAATCTTTCCAATCAAAAATGAAGTTAATATTGGCAGCTCATCCATAGAGTGATGGAAATATTACATGAGACAATGCATTTACAGTGTATAGCGCTTTGTACACAGTAGGAACCCTATAATATTAGCCTGTATCAAGACAGACCACTTAAAGGGGTTACCTTTTTTATTTTATTTCAACCCCAGTCTTTGCATGATAACCTTGTACTGCATCAGCTACACCCTAAATATCAGCTCTTGCTACTCTAGATTTCATCTTCAAACTAGCAAATTTCTGGGATCTCCTAGAAGTTTATGAAGATGCAGATTCTTAAGCACTACCCGTATGCCTGAATCAAAATCTGCATTTCAAGATCTCTGGATGATTTATATGCCCAGTAAAGTTTGAGAAACACTAAATTCTAAAGCATATTTCTTCTAAACTTTCTACTTTGTATGCATCGCATCTAGTAATATTCACTACACTGAACTGTCCACCACATGCTCTCCTGACAAGCATTATCATACAGTTGCAGTATAGGTTTAAATATAACAAAATATGATCATATATATATATATATACACACACACACATATATATATCAGATATTGTATGTAAATTGCAGGAACCCTGAACTATCTGTGATTAACCATCCATTTACCACATTCATCATCACGTAGGACTTTAGGACTACTCTCTGATGTTGCCTTGGTTGCACATCTTTTGTTCCAGCTTCAGAGACCCCCAGATTCTGAGATGTCTAATAATTTTACTCATTTCAGATTATTCCTAGATAGACAATGTATATGTTTTTTAACAGAAGTTACTCTCACACATCTTAGGACTTGTTCTTAAATATTATGCCGTTAGTTACTTTGAGACAAAAATTTTTCATATAGGCAAATGCATCTTTTTTTTTTTATGTTTATTTTTATTTTTTGAGAGAGAGAGACAGAGTGTGAACAAGAGAGGGGTAGTGAGGGAGGGGCAGAGAGAGAGGGAGACACAGAATCCAAAGCGGTTTCCAGGCTCTGAGCTGTCAGCACAGGCCCTGATGCGGGGCTTGAACTCAGGAACTCTGAGATCATGACCTGAGCTGAACTTGGATGCTTATCTGGACTGAGCCACCCAGGTGCTCCTGGGCAAATGCATCTTAAAGGTAAAATTCAGTGATCTGTAGGACTACATTTAGGCATTCTTATTTAGATGAAACATTTAGATTTCAAGACTAATCTTATTTTCAAATTTATGTAAACATAATGAAGTCATTAAAGGTTGCAGTAAACGTTGGTAGGAATTACCACATTATAAACTATGAATTGTAATTATAGATTATAAAACATCATTTTGGATCTAATTGAACAGAAGTTATTCTTAATCCAGATATAGTTTATAATTAAGTTTATCTTGCATTATCTTGGAAAAAAGCATAGGATTATTGAATACGAGCTTATAGCTAAAATTTTTTTAAATCTGAAAACATTTATGCACTTTAAGATGTTCACTTATTGTCATGCTTTGAAAAGTTACTCATTCAGGGTGCCTGGGTATCTCAGTTTCTCCGTTTCTTTCTCAAAAATAAATAAACATTAAAAAATTTAAAAAAAAAAGTAAAGTTACTAATCCAAACAAAGCTTTAAAGATCTTTACTACATAATAAAATTACTTTAAATGTCCCATCCTTGAAACTAGTATAAACAAATTAATTTTTCTAAACATTCTATCATAATGTAAATTCTAATAATTTAGATTAATTTTCTTCAAATTGTGATGACTCACCAAGGTTTTATATATATGTATTTTAACATTCCACTCATAAGCTAGCATTTGTAAGAGATTTTTGTCTTGTTCTTTATCTTTTGCCATACAGATTTTTATAGGAGAAGAGGCAGAAAATATGTTAGGGATTAAGTTTTGCTCATGTATGGTATGTGTTTCCTCTGATATTTGTGATTAAAGTTGTGTTTAGAGGGGACAGTGTGGGACGAAAGACTGGGGAAAGGTGGCCAAAGACAGTCTCTATCTCATTTTTAAATCATTTCAAATACAAGAATGGCACCTTCCAATGGAACTGTGGTTTTCTGCAGCACCTGCTGCCTGGGGACAGACTGTTCTGGGTCAGCCCATTAGGGTGACTGTTCTTTGACAGACTCAGTAAGGATGTGCTGAAGGCTGTCACTGAGCATTCCACAAGCTTGCTGATTTCTCTGTTTGGCTGTACATCTGTGTTATTTTGTTTTCAGGTCAAGTTGTTTTCTGTAACAAGATAATGTTTTCTGAGTTCTTTATAACTTGCTGCCTTTATGTGTCTGAGATTGAAACACAGAAGTGGCTTTGCTCAGTGAATGGCCTGTTTATGTTGGGAAGAGGTAGGAGATCAGGGAGGCAAGAAGCAGTGAACCAACTCACTCAAAACAATGCCAAGTGACCTTGAACTCTGATACTTTACTTAGCAAGGTGCAGGGGAAATAATGGAGACTTGATTGTGGTCTAACAAGAGTGAGAAGAGGACATATAAGAGAACAATAAGCTTTGCTACTCAGGTATTTCTCTTTAGGAGCTCTTCCATAAACTAGTGGAATCCATTTCCCATTTGCAAGCACTCATCTATGACCAACTAGAAATAGGCAAGCAGACTTTTTAAAAAAGAAATATAAGAATATGTTTTCAAAGAAAGCACTCAATTTGATTAGAAAGTAAAGAATAAACAATTTTAAATTGTATTGAACATTTTGAAGTGTTTAGTTTCCTAGAGATATTCTTAAATTAGTGGAATATTTTTTATCCTCAGATTTCAGTGGCACATATATATTTTTCCCTATTTTAATACCTCCAACATATTTTTAAGTAATGTATGACAGTTGAGATACTTATTTTTAAATGTGTGAATGCTTCTATGACTATCAAAGCCTGGATTCTGATATTAAAAGCAGAGGAGGACTGTATATATATTTTTAAAAGGAGACACCTAAAAAATTATTTAGAGAAATGATTTCTGTCCACCTAAAAAGGTAAGTATTCACTATATGAAAACGTTCAGAATTTCCCCCAGGGAAATAAGTCTACCAATTGCCACTATCACACTGTGCAGACCTACACCAGGGGTTGGAGACAGTAACCCCAAATGTTCCACACCTGAGATGGGAAACAATGACATGAAGTATGGCTCACATATGTCCCATATTAGTTTCTTATTTCTAGTCAAATGAAATCATCCCCTCTAAATCCAAGACCTGTTCATGATAGAATAGTTTTTGCCAACCTCAGGAGCCTTAGGGCCTACATTTATCCAGATGTTTTGGTTTTTCCAACAGATGGTCCTCAAAAATTTATTCCTATTTCAGTTGCTGCTGCCACTTTAAGTGTTTCCTGAAGATCTTTAGCATACCCTTCTGAGAGCTTCATGGTATAACAGGCAGGCATCCTGTTGTGCTAGGCACATATTCACACAAAAAGTAATGAAATAGACACTGATCTAAACGACCAGATACATGAACTCTTTTATTTATAAAAGTGTGCTTATACCTCTAAAAAGTTCATGTGCTTAATGTTAGATCACCACCACAGAGGTGAAATGCAATGAATAATTTTAACAAATGTATATTGCAAAGGTGTCCATTATACGTTTGTGAACCTTTGGTATTCCAAACAAGGAGCTTGATTAATGACCTCCTGGCCCATCCCACCAGACTCTTAGTCATTTTCAGCCAGTTTATGGTGGTTATGGTCCATTAATACAATGTTTAACTTAGACTTATTTGCTGATGGGAGGGTGCCTGCAGTTTACTTACAATATAGAAGCACATTTAGCGCTTCTCCCAAGCAATAGCTCAGGTCTGTTAAGAACAGAGAGTAATCAGTCTGTTTTCAGATTAGTTTTAAGTTTTTTAAGGTTTTGCTAATCCAGGCTATATATAATTATGCACAGGTTTCTAGTTTCCTAAACTGCTCGTTTTTTGTTTTCTTTTACTTTTTTAGTGTTCATTTATTTTGAGACAGAGAGAAAGTGCAAGTGAGGGAAGGACAGAGTGAGATGAGAGAGAGAATTCCAAGCAGGTTATGCACTGTCAGTGCAGAACCTTATGTGGGGCTCGATCTCATGAACCGTGAGATCATGACCTGAGTCAAAATCAAGAGTTGGATGCCTAACCTATTGAGCCACCCAGGAGTGCCCCGCTCATGTTTATAATAGGAATTCCAATTATTATATGAGGTTTTTTTTCCTTTCCAACTGCAGATATATTGTACATTTTTACATGACTGACAAAGACTTCAATATTGATTTGGAACTAAATATATTCCAATGCTTTCAAGGATATCAGAAAAATGACTTAGGAAAATCTTAACTTTTGAAAATTCCTAGCACATATCAAATCATTTATGATTTTTTTAACTTTTAGCAGTCTTTACAAGTAAAGGGCCAGGTTTGTGAATCAATTAATAGTATAAGCAGACTGGAAGTAAAAGAAAGTAAGAGATAATAATGTAAGATATCCCATTAAGGGCAGAGCTTAAATGGCTAAAAATCAAAGTGATATCCAGACATGAAATAAATGGGGAAAGAAAAAGAATACCATCAGAAACAAGTAGTACAGAACCAGGTATTGATTTTTTTATAAGGATTGAACAATACTGTTTGACACAAAGAACAAACAGAAAATTAAAACAAAGCTCCCTAAACTTAATTGGGTTATAACTGAGAAGTTTTCTACCTTTCTTAATTCTTCACTAGTTCTTCTTCATGTCTACAGTCTGCTCATAACTGCAATCACAGTGTGGATACATTTTTACTCTGCCTCTTCTCGTACATCCTCTATCACAAGATATTCTCAAGATATACCTGTTATGATATTCATATGCACTGTTTTGGTTCTGTAACAGAAATTGTTGAACTACAGCCTATAAACCAATCTACCTGTTTTCATAAATAAAATTGAAACACAGCCACACCTACTTGTTTCTAAATTGTCTACAACTTCTTTTGTAATACAACAGAAAAGTTGAATATTTGCTACATAGACCATGAGGTCTGCCATCTAACAGGTTTACTAATTTGCTGTTTAAGAAGAAGTTTGCTGGTGCATCTTATTATACTTGGTTTTTCTGCCATTGGACATTAAAATTCTTTCCACGGCTTTTACATATTATAATAAAATCTCTGTACTTATGTGCATATCAATTTATCCTTTTCAAATATTTTTTCCCAAAGAAACATAACAAGGGTTACTGAATCAAAACATACACAATTTTTGTTCAATACAAAACTGATTTCCAAAAGTATTGTACAAGTGGACACAGTATGAATTACCATAAGTAGTGTTTCAGTTTATGAGCTCCAATAGAATTTTGCAATATTGAATGTTATTATGTATTTTAATTTTTAACAGATTTGTTACCATTTATATGAAAATTTTTATTATAAATGAAATACAATACTGATAAGATTTTCAAATAAAAATTGATAGACTGATTCTAAAATGCAGATAGAAGAGAAAAAATACAAGATTAGTTAACTAAAAAAATTAACTGGGAGATGGATGGCAGGAAAATTTTACCAAATGTCATAACATACTATAAAGCTGTGTTTAACAAAATGTGGTGATATTGGCACCAAATTAAACAGATCAATTAAACACAAGACTTCTGAAAGACATAGAGCTTCATAATTTCAATAATTTTCTGTATATTGAATGTAGTATTTGAGATATGTGGGAAATTTATGCACTGTGAATGATATTCTAATAACAGGCTGCCTATTAAAAAAAAGTTAAATTCTTACTTCACACTATACAACAAATTCTAGAGGATCAACTAGATACACGTTTAAAAAGCTGTAGAAATAGGGACATCTATTAAGCATCTGACTTGCCCAGGTCATGATCTCATGGCTTGGGTGCTTGAGCCCCAGGTTGGGCTCAACGCTTACAGCTCAGAGTCTGGAGCCCTCTTCAGATTCTGTGCCTCACTCTCTGCCCCTCCCCTGCTCATGCACTGTCTCTGTCTCTCTCTCTCAATAATAAATAAACAGTGAAAAACTTTTTTAATTAAAAAGCTATAGAAACATTTAAAAATAATTATAAGAAAAGATTAACTAGGATTGGTGAAGGACTAGATTAAATAACAAAACATAGAACACAAACATCTAAAAAAAAAAAGACTAACAGGTTTTCCAAATTTTAAAGGAAAAGAAAACTTTTCTGGGAAAATAATCATACACAAGAGTTCAAAAAAATAGTAACAAGGAGAATTTGTTTGGGACATGGTTATAACATACAGATGGGTAGCTAATGTATGTATGCATGTAGGTATATACACACATATTAACTCGGTACAGATAGAAACTAATCAACTTGCTAAAAAAGCATTTGGAATTGCATTAAAATGCAAGGGCCTATCTTTCAATTTAATAATTCTACTTCCAAATACATATTCTCCAGAAATACTTACACATGAAAAGTTATAAAGTCTTATAATAATGAAAACTGTAAAAAACCCTAAATCAACGCAATAATTAAATATAGTTAACATTATCCATAATATCAAACTCTACTAAAAAGACAATGTAGATTTAGAGAAACCATTGTGAAAACTCTCCAGCATATATTGTAATGCAACAAAAAGCAAATTATTGACATTATTTAGAATAAGATCCTACTTATATAGGTATATTATAAGAGTATTCCAATTATTTCCATTTTTAGATGTACATGTATACATATACATATACCTATAAGCATATATAAAGCTATTCCAAATGGACTAGGAAAGGTAAATCTAATTCTTCTTTTGGATTATTTATGAAAAAGTGCTGGGGGAAAAACCCCAGTCCTGGAAGTCTGGGAATTTAGAAGAAATACACAATTAAGGTCTAAAGAGAAAATGTTCATTCTTCCCACATGATACTGGCAACAAGTACACATTATCAAAAATATTCTTTCTCTCCACCTTGCAGCCTTAAAATGCCTGTCAAATGACTTTAGAATTAACGTAAGCTTCTTCTGCCCTGTTGACCACTGTATTGTAAAGCAACTAGGATAATGTCTGGTGCATAGGAAGCACACAGTATATGCCAAATGGATGTAGTATAAAATATAATCTTGAAATTACTAACATAAAATCATGTTTGGAGGCAGGGTTTATAAAACTAAACTGCAGTTTGGACACTGCATACACTTCATCAATCCATTTGTTCAGCTAATATGTATGTATATATGCAAGTATGTGTTTATTATATCCTTATTGTAGATAAGCCAATCATAGTTTTTACTTTCAAGGCACTCATACTGCATTGGGGAAGATAGATAATAATCAGGTACATCATTGAGAAAGAAAAGGTGAGGGGTTTATAGTGCTTTATGATAGATAATGGAGGATAGGTGGTGAGGATAGTGACTCAGGGGCTACCTTTGGTTGAGAAATGAGCAAAGGCTTCTCTGAGAAGTAACATGAAGCCAGTGGTGTGTTGGGAAGAGAGGCAATTGCGCCCCCAAGGGGACATTTGGCAGTGCCTGGGAACAGTCTTAATACAACTTGGAGGAGAAAGAGGCTTGCTATGGGTTTCTGACAGAGAGCCCAGGGATAATCCTGAATATCCTACAAAGCACAGGAGCTCCTCCCCCACAACAAGAAAATTACCCAGACTAAAACGTTAATTGTATAGAGACTGAGATCCTACATGAAGTTAAAATTGATATGGCAAAAATTGATCAACTTTGAGTTGTCTGCTGGAAGAACATTCCAGGCAGAGGAAAATGTCTACAGCAAATATCAAAAAATAAGAACTTGTGTAATGTGTTTGAGAAATGAGAAGAAATCTTTCTTGGGAAAGTGGAAGGGGACATAGAGAGGAAGCAGGTAGATGGTTCATGGTAAGGGATCGGATATGTTGTGTAAAGCACAAAAGGAAGACAAGGGAGAGACTGTGGTGTATATCATGATCTGCCTTGCATTTTTCAAAGATCACTTCGGATGCTGCTTGGAGGAAAGAAAATAGGAAGAGAGCCAAAGGGTTAAGTAAGTGATAAAAAGAAAGCATTTAAAGGCAACAGAACACATTGGTCACTTGTGTGGAATGCTGCTAAAAGTTCATTTTGTGGCACGAACATTTTTTATTTTTTCTTTGCATTATCCAGTGCTACCATACACTTTAGTTGAGTCTAGCACTGAACACTGTGCTAAAAGTTGTACATACGTTGTGTATTAGAACCTTTGTAACAACCTGCAAGGAATGTATTACTATCTCAATTAACAAAAGAGAAGACTGAGGTCAAAAGAATTTAAGTAATTTATCTGTCATCACCCAGCTAATAAATGGTAGAGCTGATTCAAACTCCTCTCTTATATTTCTTCATTTCTTGTTCTTAAACACTATACATGATCTTCTAAGGGAGTTAAGCATAGGCAAGAGTAATATATTGCTTTAGCAAGGACTCCCAGACTTTTTAAAATTTTATTTATTTATTTATTTATTTATTTATTTAGAGAAAGAGCATGAGAGTGAGTGCTGAGGAGAGGCAGAGACAGGGGGAGAGGGAGAATCCCAAGCAGTCTCTGCGTTGTTAGCGCAGATCCCAATGTGGGGCTCAAACTCACAAACTGTGAGATCATGACCTACCTGACCCGAAATCAAGAGTTGGACACTTAACTGACTGAGCCACCCAAAAGCTCCTTCCAGACTTTTTAAATGGCATTTGGTCTCAACCAAATGAGACATAATAACATGCTTTGGCATTTTCATTCTTCAATCAATCATACAGGCAATAAAAAAAATCTGAATTGCATGATTATCATTGCGTTTTCGAGGTTCCCAGAAGCTATCTGTATTCTATATCTTCAGTAGTATAGGTATTGCTTTCAAGTAGCTATTACTTTTAATACACACAACTTTGACCACTTTGTCTCCCCTGTGTCCCACTGTACTCCTTCTATTGTTGTTCTCTGGGTTCTCCTGACACCTCATATTCTCATACTGGGTTCTCACAGCATAATCGTTATCCTTTCCCCTCCCATCCCCAACTCAGTGATGTCACCTCTCAGTCAGCCATGCATCCAAGCAGGTACAGCTTATTGGAAGAGCCTGCCCTTTGTGAGTACAAAACAGAACTGGATCCTGGCAATGTCTTATTCCCCATTTCGATTAACTACAAGAAACAGGGAACAGGGAAAGGGGATTTGAGGAAGCCCACCCATTGCTGTACCCCAAAAAGTTTTTCCCCCTTGTTGAATGGGGGTCAATATTTTCTGCCCATCTTTTACTTCCAGATAAGCTACTAGCTATTCTTGGGTAACACTTGCTCTCCCTGCCCCAATTGTACCCTACCCCTCTTTATTCAGAGTGGCTTTTCATGGCACTTATTCATGAGCTTATTCTTACATTCATGAGCTTTATTCCCAGTGTCTCTGGACAGCATTCATGCATTTGTTGAGATTCTATTTCATCATGTCTGTCTAAACATCTAACAAGTAAACAGGAATTCTAGCGGCTTCCTGATGTTAAAAATTGCTAGCCAGATGTAAGAAAATTAGAACTTCTCTGTGATCTTTATCTCACTAGTAATAACCACTAAAAAATGCCATGCTAAAATGGTAGCTGATAGAATTCAGAATATGATTGATAAAATAAAATTAAACCACATTCCAACACTATCTCTTTCTAGAGCTATTGATCCTTATAATAAGTATTTTCATTGTCTTTCAAGAAAGTGGTAGGATACAGGTAACTGTAAACATTCTAGACAAATTTTCAAACACTATGAAATCTGTTTCTATAGTTGCCACATCATTTAAACTTACCTAAGATTTTGAGAAAGGCTCTAACACTTGCATGTTCTGTTTCTTCTTTTTGTTTTTGTTTTGTTTTGTTTTGAAATATCTACCTAAAATATATCACAGAACTGTTGTGATACTTGAGAGATAATATAGTTGAAAGTTTTCTAAAAAGTACAAAACTAAAAATCAGTTTATTCTTATATAGAAATGGAAAATAGCTTCACATTTTCAGATGACCTAATTGTAGTCATAGTAGAGTCATAGTAAAGTGCCTGTATTTGTAGATGCTATGCATTTAACATTTTAGGTAATCACCATCTCGTCTGAAAACACAAAAGATACCTCTTTCTACAATAAGCATCCTCACTTAGCAGAGATCAAGTTCTGTTGGAACCAGTTTGGCACCAGTGGTAATCTGTGTGTTTGATGGTGGCATTCTATTGTAAACATCAAAGTTTTCCAGGGATGAAAGAGAAAAAAAAATCAGACATTGATTTACCTGACACTGAGGCATGTATACATAAGCTATGTTCCCAGTCTCTAATAAAAAGGTTGAAGCTTTGTTCTCAAAAGCATTCATAACAAGATTCCTCTTTTCTCCAATGCTGAACTGGACAGAGGATTGCGGAGGAAAAGAAGAGATTAAAGGCCTATATTTCTATATTGTTAAATTATAGGAATTTGAGAATATCGTTTGGTTGTCATCTAATTGAGAAGTTCATTCAATGGAAGTGGTATCCAAATTCACCTTGACACCTGATTTGTCATGGAAGATAAAAATCTAACATTGTTTGGGTCAGTTTTTAAGAACCTGGCTAAAAAGGATTTCTGTCATATCTTTTTTGATTCTTCCTTGCTTACAAAATTATACTTCACTATAGTTAGGTAAGCAATGATGACATATGAAAGGTCTTCCCTCACGAACTTGATTATCTCGTTTTTCCCAAAGGAATTCCTTTGATGTTGCATCATGTAGAGGGTGGATAGCAAAGGTTAAATGCATGAAGAAAATTCTTAACGTTTCTGCAACTGGAAAAGACAATTCAATGCAACATTTTGTACAATGATCACTAAGCCTAGGAAAGCAATGGAATAATTTTGTAACTCTTGTTGGTAATTTTTAGGTGAAATTTCTTATTTCTTTATCTAATGCTGACCGCAACAAATAGCTTAGCTTTTCTGTGTTCATTAATCAAAGAGTTAAATTCAATGGATCCAGACTGGGATTTATGATATGACATCGGAATAAGCAACTATAACTCTTCGTCAGCTGTACCATATAATATGGACCAATGGATTTAGAAAAGGCCATTTCAAAGCTGAAATTGATGAACTAACACTTCTCAGTGCCAGCTTCATAATGACATCATAAAACAATTGGGGCTTATCCCAATTTAGAGTTCTTTGGCTTAGTGGATTTAGGTGTGGCTAAAAGAGTATGTTCAATAAAAGCACTTGCCAATTTAAGATATTCAATTTACTGTGCCAATTTTAAAACATCTTAATGTACAGTATATAGCAGTCATCTATGAGGTAACCTGAGCAGTGGAGGAAGAAACCTAGACTCTGAGTTGCAAGGTCATGAGCCCCAAAAAGGATATGGTAGCATTCATTCATCCTGTCTAATTTAGTCTCCATACAGTTTTAGTTGCTTATTTTCCCTCAGTATGCTGTGACTGAAGATTTCTCTTTTTTAATATTTAGCTCCATATACAAACTATATCTTCCCCTCCACCCCAACTGGGTCAACTTTTTATTTTTACATTTCCATCCATGACTCCTCCATCTCCTTTCTACTTTTGTTTCCTGGAGAACGGATATGGAAGGTCCTGCTGAAATTGGAAGCCCTCAGCTAAAATGCAATCTGGTTCCAGCCCTTCTCTGAGCACCATTTTTTATACTTGGGTTTTATGCAGGGTTCTTGTGAGGATGAAGGGAGTTGGCATAAATAGATCCCTCAGGCAGAATGTAGAAGGTCTGACCCCCACACACACAAAAAAAATTCCTTCCTCTGACTACAGAACTTACAAATCATTTGAACTTTACTGCCAAAAGTTAGTTGCTTCTTACATGAAGTATCCTATATTACCAGGTGGATGGTATGCTCATAGACAACTTGTATTATACACACATTCAGTATCCTTCACTTGCATAACAAAGCGTTTTGTATACAGGTGGTAAATAAGTGAATCTATAGATGGATAGATGAATGAATAAATGTTCTTGCTCCTGATCCTTATCCTAAGAGTGGCTGAAATGCGGAAGACATTCTGTACATCTGCTGGTGCATCCGTTTTAGGTAAAGTACTACAGAGAGGAATGTGTTTAGGATCTACATAACCAAGATAAAGATGCTTCCTAAGGGGGCTGATGGCGCATGAATACCAGAGACACTCTGGGGTATTTGGGACCAAATACCAAGCGTCTATTTTAATTTCCTTTTCACACTCTATTCTCAACTGATTAGCTGCTGAACCCATCTTTAGAATCATTAGCAAAAACAGTTCCCTGCACAATAAGCTCAGTTAGGTTTTTCCCGGCCCCAAATGTCTACTTTTATATACCTAACAAATAGAGGATTTTTTTAAAAAATCACCATTTCAAATTTGTAATGCAAATGCACATTCATTTCTGTTTTCTTTCCTCTTAATTTTACAGAGGAGAAATAGCCAGGTTATTAACAGAGCAGAGAAAAAAATGGCAAGGATTGCTTTTCTCTCTGACAACATAAACTTCAGATTGATGCATTTGCTGTCTTTCATCTATTGCATGCCTTATACCAGGTATCCTTTCTGTTGCTATTCAGGATGTTCCCAAGCCACCCTCTGAAGCAGCGTTTGGTCAAGTTGGCATTGTGGTTCTTTCTGTTATTATCCTGCTCAATGTCTCATGCCCCCCAAAAATAAGAAAAATTAAAAAAATAATAAAACCACTAGCAGCAACAAACATAACACATAATAATAATGCCATACCTTCCCAAGGCCAACAGAGAGGATTTTTGGATTATCCACTATTCAGGATAATCTTCGCTCCTGATCTCCCCTGTTATTAGCGTGCATAATTGAGAATTCCCTGCATGTAACCTGACTTCCTTGCAAGAGAGCCATAAAAATCTCTGGCCCTTAGAGCAGTTTCAATGAATGAAATTAATTAAGAAAAAGAATTTGAGGTCCTGGGATGGGAATCATTGTAAAGCACTTTTAAATTATAGTGTCATGACTGGATATTAGAGTAAATTCTTTGATCTCCTTTCTCGTTAACAAGATGATATGATATTTTAAAGGCAATCATTCCATTTTGAAGGTCTGCTGACATCACCATCAGAGCACAGTATGGAAATAAGATACCCACTTCTCTCTGCTTCCTCTTACTGATTTCATGCAATGACCTTGCAGTTATTAAATATAGGCCAACTTGCACTCTCAGACCTCAGGCAACCTCTTTTTTAAGTGATTGCTTACTCCCCAACATTTCTACTAAAATTTGATGCTTAAAGATCACTTAATGGAGGTAACCAATTTACCCCTGTCCCTTGGGTGGTCCCCCAGGGCAGTTTTTGCTGTTTCAATACAATTACAAAATGCTTCCAGGCTCTGTGAACTTGGTTATACAAGAAGGTTATGGCAACAAAGACTGTTTTCTTTGGAAAATTGTTACAAAGTGCTGACCTTCCTAAAGTATATAGCATTCTGAAAAGCCTGAAAGCCCAGATGCTTAACACTGTGAGAGACAGAGCCAAATTCTAGAACCAGAGGCATGAGTTAAAGTGCAGGATGCACTGAACCAAGACAAGAAAGAAGAGAACTTTCTTTCAGGAACATTTATTCCATGTCCTGTAGCCTGGTTTCAAACAAAATTCCTTTGTTGACTCTCAAGAATGTTTAGGAGAATCTGACCTAGGAATGGCTTGGAGTCTCATACATGGATCAGAGAGTTGTAGCAAAGCCAGGATGGTTTTGAAGGACTGTAGCGAAAAGCAGGATCTCATTTAATGACTTAGCTGCCTTCCTGTTAAACATCAAGAGCTTGAGTCAAACAACTAAATATACAATCCAGGCAAGACAACAAATAAATAAGATAAAAGCACTGGTTACAGTCTCAAGTTTTGTATATATTCATTACAAGGCATCCACATGGAAGTCACATGTTATTTACTGAAAAATGCATATTTCCTATCTTTGCAGACCCATGTGAGGAAGGGCTGAGAGGGGCAGGAAAGTTGGTGAGAATCCCCCTCCAGCCACTGGAGCAATTGCTGGGACAGCAACAATCTCCCCATCTCCCCACCACCACACCCCCTTCTCAAAAGCCAAACACTATGGAATATACTGAACACTGTTCAGACCCACAGGGGTCTTCCATTTATATTCAGTTGATTTAGTGCCATATAAGGAGGACATAAATGAGTAAGACCATAGGTCTTTCCTTGAGACCTGAAGGTTTCATAAAGCATCTTTTCAGAAACAAGTGACCTGGGCAATGCTACAAACCTTAAGGTTACAAAGTCAACATTTATAGCGTAGTGATTTTGTTATACATGGATTTTGCCAGAATTTTAAAATGGATTTATAGTAAATTAACAAGTGGTTAAGCTGTAACCATAGGACTAGATCTGCATTCAGTTAATTTTCTACATTGACTTAACTATTGCCTTATCAATAGACATTTAGATTAATTTCTTTCTTGTATATTTTCTTACATTTTATTGTGTAGAATGTGAATTGCATCATCCTCCCTTGATCATTTTTCTTGTATGAAGTGTTCGTGGGGCAAGTCCCTAGGGCAGGGTTATTGAGGCAAAGCACATGACTACTTCCATAGTTCCTGGATATATTTAAGATAATCTAGTGTTAACGAATACTAGAAGGAGGTGCAATCTTTTCAATGCTTCAGTTTCCTCTTGAGTATAATTTCTACTGAGAAACAAAACAAACACTGGTAAGAGAGAGAGCATTATAATTTTTGTAGTTCTAATGATAATCATTTAACCTATTAGAGAGGTCAAGCTCTCAAGGTACTTAGAGAATTACAAGATAGATTGCTAAATAACTGTCGGTTCAACTACTAGACTTGTGAAAAGATCACAGGAGACTGGAAACCAATAAATATCCTGCTCGTCATTAAAAAGCAACAGATTATAACTTTTAAATTGGAAATCAAATAATTTAGTACTGAAGTAAGGCATGATGTTAGAACATTCATATTAATTTTATTTCATATATATACAAATATATTAGATATATCACATAATGGTGATGTATATTATTATGTGAAATATATATTATTACATGTATTATTTATTAGTATTATTATGTAACAGTAGGTCTAGGATCTGCTGGCATGTCACATAACATAGGGTCCCTTGCACCTCTGCTCCAGGCTGAGGTGGGCTGCTGGTGTTCTTTAAGAGCCAAGAGCAAGGGCAGTCCCTGCTGGAACAAGCCAGTTTTGTGGCAGAGGGAATGAGTAAGAGAGCTGCTGGAACCAGGCAAGGCCTATTGAACATCTGCTCAGACATGGCACAGGTCCCACATTTGAGGGCAAGATGGCCTGTGCTGTCACAGTAGGCACTCAGTCAAGTGATAACAGGATGTATAACCTTCCTGCAGCAACCACAGTTAAATATTTGGAAATGCAAATGTAATCAAGTGCCCTTCATGTATTTAATTCAACCAATATATTTTGAATACATCCTATGTGGTAGGTACTACATTGAGGTTCAGGGATTTAACTTTGATTTAAAGTGAGGTGTAGCTCCTACTCCAGAGTAGTAGAGTGGTAAGTATATATAAAATCAATATACTTTACTTCTTTACTTTACTTTATATACTTTCAATATACTTTACTTTACTTTACTTCTAGAGTGGTAAGTATATATAAAATCAATATTTACATTTTGTAAATAGCTATATACTTATAATCATAATCCATGTTAAAATGCAGTAAAGAACATTAGAGAGGGCATGGTTTTTGCGTTAAAACATTTGAAAACTTGTCCTTTGGGAGAGCTAAGAGATTGGATCTATATGCTCTTTTTTTAAAAATGTTTTTTATTTATTTCTGAGAGAGGGAGACAGTGTGAGCAGGGGAGGGTCAGAGAGAGAGGGAGACACAGAATCTGAAACAGGCTCCAGGCTCTAAGCTGGCTGTCAGCACAGATCCCAACGTGGGGCTCAAACCCATGAACTTTGAGATCATGACCTGAGCCAAAGTCGGACACTTAACTGACTGAGCCACCAAGGCGCCCCTCTATATGCTCTTAAAGACAAAAACAAGCACAAAGAAAGATGGAAAGTCCTGGGAAATAAAATTGCCTCAGTGTAAGGAGGCACTGTGGAACAATTTTAAAGGTAGAATGGGATGCTTAAGAGATAGTGAGTTTCCTATTGCTTAAATGGTCAATGCCTTCTTGGTGATGCCATATAGGAAACTCGTGCTGTGGGGCAAACAACTGAAATAGGTGTTTTAAAAATCTTTTAGCACCTTAAGGTTATATATAGGTGTGCAAACTTTAGGTAAATATAATAATTTCTAATGGAGTTCTCCATAAAAAAAAGTAAAATCATACAATGCCTTGGAGTTTGTAGGTTAAAATGAAGCTATCTGATTCCCTTGTATCAAAAACTATATGGAGGAAAACTACTGGATTTCATTTTCAACTGTACATGGAATTTAATATTTTTCCATTTTTAGAGGCTTCTAATCACTTCAGTACTTTTTTTAATCAAATAAGGAGATTTAAATAGATTAGAAAACATGAATAGTGTTTTTGAATAAGACATATTTATAATTTGACGTTTTCAATGATGTCCACTAAACTTGCCAAGTTAAACTCTTCCAAATTTTTTTTCATGATGAATAAGGACCCCAAGAATCTGATGGGTCCTGATTTTCTGTAGTAAATGAACATGTTCATACTTGAACTTTTGAATACATAATTCCATGTAATTTAAAAAAATTATCATTTATTCATTTTTGAGAGACAGAAACAGAGCACAAGTAGGGGTGGGGCAGAGAGAGAGGGGACACAGAACCCGAAGCAGGCTCTAGCCTCTGAGCTGCCAGCACAGAGCCTGATGTGGGGCTCGAACTCTCAAAATGTGAGATCATGACCTGAGTGGAAGTCTGATGCTTAACTGACTGAGCCATGGCCCCTCCATGTAATTTTATCGTGCAGAAGCTGGTACATGAACCAAATGATGTGGCCATTTTGAGACACAAGGTTACTTTTGCAGGGATGACCCAAGATTTATAACACACATTTATTTCGTCATCTATTGATTTTTGTTTGAAAAAGATCATCTAAGACAGAGTAGAATAAAAACTCAGACATCCTCAGATTTTTGCCAGTTTCTTCCAAGAGCAACTTTTTAATGGGATGTAATGACACCTAACATTATATCCCATTGCAAATATATGCATAATCTAACAAGCTGAGTATTCTAGCAACTTCACTGGACTATGAGATCGCCAATGGCATACATAAGCAGCTTGTGGGCAAATCTGAAGGATTTGATAGCAGAAGATACCATAGAAGTTTGCAGAACATATCTACACATTCAGCAGGTTCTAATCACGGTACGGTATTTGCATTCTGTGATGTGCTGAAATCACTGGAGACATGTGTGTAATAATGACTGCACACACTGTGTTCACATTTACTACATTTAAGCACTGCCCTCAGCATTAATGTGTATTAATCCCATTTGATACTATGATTGTAGAAAGCACAATTAAATTCCCAGTTTTTACTGATATGAATGCTAAGGCATACACAATTTAAATAGTTAGCTGCCATTTACACTCTTAGGAAATGGCAGAGCATGGATTTACCATGGTAAAAAGTATTTGGAATTCCAGGGGAGAAAATCATGTTTTAATTTTTTGCGCCTTTGCTTGCTGCTTATGACCTAACAGGCAAGTTGTAGAAACTCTCTCATATAGAGTACCTGACTCAGAGAGAGAGTTCTACCTGCCTGCCCTTTTTAAAGACTTGAATTTTGAAACACCTCTTAAAATTACGGAGTAAGGAAAAGTTCAAAAGCAGTACTTCATAAGATCAAATTATAAAATAAGAGTGACATAACTATATTTCAAGACATTTTCATATGTCTCTGTGCTTTTTTAAAGAAGAGCCCGGTCAGGCTTTTGTGAGTTCAAGTTCAAGCTCAGTGTCAGGCTCTGATCTGGCAGCACCAGGCTTGGGATCCTCTCTCTCCAGATCTCTCTGCCCCTCTGCATTCTCTCTCTCTCAAAATAAATTAATACACAAACAAGCAAAAATCAATTTTTTAAAGTTCCCAGTGAGTTACAAAATTACTGTGCAAAAGAACTCTAAATTGGAAACCACCTTGCCCATGTTAGCTGTTCTTGCTACCACTGTGGTTCCTGTTTAAGGCTTTATACTGAGACACAGTCAAGTATTTTAATCCCTTGCTACTATGTAAGTCTTTACTGGTACAGTCTCAATTTCATATTTTAATAAATGATGTCATATATATGAATTAAAATACAGAAAACGTTGTCAAGCATTTTTCATTAACTAAATAATGTATTTCTATTCCTTCCAAGAAACCAAATTCATCTGCCCCATTAAAAGAGAAAGCTAGGAAACTGAACCAAAATCTCCTCCAAGCTTATATTCTCAGTCGTCTCCTCTGTCACTAGAACACAAGCTGCTATCAGACACCAATGATTATCTGAGTGATTTGACTTCAGGACTTAGTTTTGGACTCGGACAGACATGGAATCAAACCCACGTTGGCTATACGTTAGCTGTGTGATCTATACAAATTATTTATTTCCCTGACTCCCAATTTATTAACTGTAAAATAAGAACAAGAACAATGAATTATCATGGATTATTAGGAATTTGAATGAAAAATAGCATTGAGTAATAAGAATACATTAAATTTTTAAAATGTTTATTTCTTTTTGAGAGAGAGAGAGAGAGCAGGGGAAGGAGGGGGCAGAGACAGACAAGGAGACACAGAATCCAAAGATGGCTCCAGGCTCTGAGCTGTCAGCACAGAATCCGACAGGGAGCTCAAACCCACAAAACTGCGAGATCATGACCTAAGCAGAAGTCAGAAGCTTAACAGACTGAGAGCCACTCAGGTGCCCCACAAATAAATTTGTAACCTGGTGCATGATACTGTCATTATTTAAGAGTGTCATGCTTAAGGTGTCAATATGATATTCTAATTACTCTTTTTTTCTGACCTAAATGAAATCTCTTTAAAATGGTGTGTAAACTTTCCTACCTTCCTAAAATGGAAGATGAGAAGCCGTAACCATCAAATTGCTTGCTGGATAATGCTGACAATAGAGAATCCATTGTTTTTAGCTGGAAAAGTCAGTTCACTTACTCCCTTTACTAAAAGCACTAGAAAATAAGTAGCAGGAAATAGCAGGACAATATATTTTTCTAAACACGATATCTAGAAACAAACAAACAAATACAATATCTAGAATTAACTTACAAGATTTGGATCTCAGTTGAGTCGGAGGCCTGAAATTTAAAGCCTAACAAATTTCATAGGAGTTTGTGTTTATGTAGTAAATAACGAGCTTTTTCTCTAAGGTGGAAAACAAATGTTCAGACAAATCCCACATTGATTCTAGGACTGATATCACATCATACAGAATATATATATATGGAAATAGTGTTAGCTAGTAAAATTTATGGGAATTCAGAAAGAACTCTGACAAATGCAAAATGCTGAGTAATTCAAAAACTCTAAATACTGAGTGCAGTTCATTCCTCTTGCCCCTAAGTTTTAATGGAGCAATCTACAACAGGACTGAACTTACGAGTCACCTGGGGAGTTTTTGAACCTCCCCAGAACCAGACCACACCCAAGACCACTTAGATAGGGCATCAGGGATTTTTAAAGTTCCCAGATGATTCCAATGTGTATCCAAAGCTGAGAATCTCTGTTTTTAGGCAATTTTGCCCTTGTTTTTACCTCCAACCTGTTTTATGATAAGCACACGAGGATAAAATTTGTGGGAAACCAAGGTAAAGCACTTTTCAAGAGGAATGGTCCCCAACTAAAGATTGTAGAATCAGCCCTTTTAGAAAAGCTTATGTAAAATTCTAAAGGCAAGGCATTAATTTTTTTCAAGAAATAATTGGTGGATAGTAAGGTGGTTTCAACACAGATTTCACATGATGTCAGCATCACCCCATGTCACCACTTTAAAAGATGACGGAATCATCTGCTTCCATTTTTCCACTGATAAAAACCTCATGTCAGAAGTGGAGCCTGATGCCTTGAGCCTCATTTAGCCATAAACATGGGAAATGACAGGCAATTCTGATGGATGTTTAAAAAAAGCCAAACCGCTATGTACAGCTCTTTGGCCTCAATGCAAATAAACAAGGATTCATTTGTGCCCAGCTGGTATCTGATGGGCCTGTTTTGGAATGCTCTCAAAATGTGTGCAGCACCAAGAAATGCGGCTGCTGCCAGTTAGCTCCATCAGTTGGAGCACAGTAACTAATGAGACCAAGGTTGTGGGTTTGGCCAGTTTGAATTCCTCTGTTTCATGGCCACAGACTTTCCCACTAGCCTCAGCCAGCTCTCCACAAAATATGTGCCCTTGGCCACAAAGCAGAGTGGGTGAGAAAGTGCAGACAAACCAATTCAAATCTATCACCACAACTAGACAAACAGCTCAGAGCTCATGCCCAGCTGACTATAGATGTATTCCATCATCTTCATGCATGATGTACAGCAAGCGTACTCCAACCAGTTGTGATTTTACTGGCAGCCGTTTCAGTGCTGTCTATGGGCAGTTTATTTTCTGTATGCCCTGTGTATATGCTTTTAGAATATGATTATGAGCAGTAGTTATAATTATGTTGTAAATCTCACCAAAAACACATTTTACAACAACAGAGGAGTGACAGACATGTCACCTGACTTAATCTTTTCCCTTCTCCCTTTTGTTTGGCTTTGGAGGTGAAATGGTTCCAAGACCACATTCTACAAATGAATCCTGACCTCCCAACCACCGTTAAACTCAGGAATTTCATCTCCTTAGACCATGATTTGGCTGCGTGCCTTCTTCCTTTACCTTTTTACAGGACTTTCTTCATTTTAGCACCTTAGCCTTCTGTCAAATTTAATCATCTTCTGGACCAACTCAACTTTTATATGATGAGAGGAAATCTCACAAAGCAAATTACATATTGGTAAGTAATTTGCTGGTACTCAGGGTACTTACTTATATTGGTTTACTGTTACTATTGTAAAGGTCACTTTAAATGAACATTTTCATATCATACAAATTGCATGGTCAGTAGTCCAGGGCAATATAGTCTGACTTATGCCCAAAGAAGGGAAGAATAAACAGGCAATTCTTTTAAAGATATAAATAGCTATATAAATATTATAATCCATACTGACTATTTTTTAAATGTATTTTTAATGTCTTTATTTTTGAGAAAGAGGGACAGAGTGCAAGCAGGGGAGGGTCTGAGAGAGGGAGACACTGAATCCGAAGCAGGCTCCAGGCTCTGAGCTGTCAGAACAGAGCCTGATGTGGGGCTCAAACTCACCAACCATGAGATCGTGACCTGAGCTGACATCCGATGCTTAGCTTAACCGACTGAGCCACCCGGGCGCCCCGAATCCACAATGACTTTTAAAGAAGTTCAGTAAACACTAAGGCACACATACATATCTACCTCTAATATAATTTAATAAATAACATCTATCTATAGTGACTTGGATAATACTCAAAAATGAGTGAAAACCTATGCTTTATGGTTTTTTTTTGTTAATGTGTATATTGGTCTAACCGCAAATTTCCACAATAAACCACGTATCACAAAAAGTAGGTTGAATTATTATTACTCATAATTCTAAATGAGTAGATAATGACCTTGTTATGAACGTTAACTATAAAAGGAATTGGGTCTTATTTCTTTTGCCATCTTCTAGAATTGCATTTGGAAAACATGAGGAAATCCAATTAGGCAGCCTATTTGTTATTACTCCTATTCTCCAAAGTTGCATTTCTACTGAACTTTGTAGTTTAGTTTTAATGGGAGGTATGCTAGTGACATTAAATTCAAAAAATGAGATTATGGGGGTGAATATTAAGCTTGTGGATGGTTATATAACTCTAAAATAGCATGAATATAAAATAGTTTAAGGCTAGAAAAATTTTTAAGTCATGGCAAACAGATGAGCTTATCAAAACTGTACTCCCCATGATTCAACTTGTAATCTCTTATAGACCCACTTTCATTATTTAATATATGAACAAAATGTGACTGAGCAGCCAGTATACACAATAAGTCTGTCATGTGCAAGAAGTACAAGCTGATTACCAAAAGGTTTCTTCCTTCCAATTTAATATCCCTCCAATTTAATATCCAATTTAAAACAGCATGCAATTCATGGTGAGTTCTACAATAAAGGTATATACCTTTACTGGGGGTAGGGAGCAGTGGTGCCCCCAGAAGTACTACTGGTATTTCCAGGGAGCTGGAGTAAAGGCCCCACAAACATAATTCTTGAAATATCGTTTCTAACAATGAGTTATAGGTAGATATTGAAAGTTAGAGTCAAACTGTACAGCGGTTCAGAACCTACAGTGTTTTCATCCACAAACCTGATTCAACCCTTGGCTCTACTATACTTCCTAGCTGTATGGTCTCTCCCATCTTTGCGGTCTTGTCACTCACTCTTCCAAAGTAAGATTCTTTATAACACTGGTTTCAATGGCTCTGTATTCATAATGATTTACAAATCCACAACTCTCACCAATTTCTCTTTACTGAACTGCACACCATATATCTGATTACCCATTATACATTTCCACTTACATATCCCTCAGACAAGTGAAGCTTAATTTGTCCAAAATGAAATTTATCACCATTCCCAATACACATGATTATTTTCCTCATCTTCTTTTTTCTCCTCACTTGATAAATGAGTCTACCACACAACCAATCACATAAACAGGAGACCTGGGATCATTCCAGTAGTTTTCCTTTTTCGCCTCTTGCCACAGAGCTTTTCTCTGGGTTCACTCATCTGTCTATATAACTTGGATTCACTCATCGATCTGAAATGTATACTCCTCTCCTTTCATACCACTTAAACCTTAGTTGATATGTTTGGGGGCTGGGAAAGGGGCAAAGGTAGATTGCTGCGATACCCTCTACCATTCCACTTCTTAAGTCTTCTTTGTTCCTGGGTGGATATCTCCAATAGCCTCCAAGTTTTCTGCCTCTGGTCTATCCTCAACTCCCATGTCTTCTCGTCACTGCGTCCAGAGTCACCTTTCTAAAATACCAATTTTATCATGTCACTCTTCAACTTACAATCCTTCCTATGTCCTTGCAGATGAAATTTGAACTACTTTCTATAATTTTGCCCTTGACCTCTTCTCCAGCCTTCTCTCTTTATTACTCTTCCATTAAACATCTTTTCTCTGGCAAGGGAGAATTACTTACATTTCTCTAAATGTACCAGTCTCTTACAGTCTAACCCTCTCTGTCTGCCTGTCTGTCTCTACTCCTACACACACACACACACACACACACACACACACACACACACACACACTTTACACATTTCTGCACCTGCTGTTTCCTATAAGTGCACTGCAACCTGCTGTTTCCAAGTACGGTATTCTTCCCACATCCTTCTAAATGTGATGAACTCTTCTTTGCCCTTCATCACATAGGTCAATCTTCTGGGAAGCCTTTCTTATTGGCTTCTCTCATTTCCTTTCTGAATCAACTGGGTGAAGTTCCCTTTGCTGTTCATACATGACTGTAATTATTTCCTTTTCTAATTCTTCTGCCAGACCGCAAGCAACTTAAATGTATCAGTGGTCTAAATATCTACAGCAATAAACATTGCGCTCAGTACATAGCAATAACTTAATAAACATTTCCTGAAATGAAGTCAAAGACGACTCATTGGTTGCTGTATCTTTCTCATATGCATTCTTCTCCTTCCAAGCCTCTTCCTTAGTTCACCTGCTGCACCCCACCCCCCTTATCTTCTACAGTGCCACCACATATTCCTCCTAAACAACCTTCTCTGCTGCAAGCTTCTTTCATGTTCCCTTTGTCTACGATAGTGCTTCTCACATGGGGATGGTTTTGCCCCTTAGGTGATACTTGGAAATATCTGGAGACATCCCTGTTTGTCACAACTGAGAAGGGGGAATACTCCTGTCATCTAGAGGATAGAGATCAAGAAAGCTGGCAAACATCCTACATGCAGAAGACATCCCCCCACAGTAAAGAATTATCAGGTTCAGGGACCCCTGAGTGGTTCAGTTGGTTAAGTGCCAACTTCTGCTCAGGTCACCATCTCTCGGTTCGTTGAGTTTGAGCCCTATGTTGGGCTTGCTGCTGTCAGAACAGAGTCCACTTCGGATCCTCCGTAGCCCTCTTTCTCTGTCCCTCCCTTGCTTGTTCTCTCTCTCTTTCTCAAAAATAAAATAAACATTAAAAATTTTTTTTAAAAAATAAGAATTATCAGGTTCAAAATGTCAGTAGTGCCAAGGCTGAGAAACACTGCCCTAGAGTAGATGAATAAACATGCCACTTGTCAATCTGCATGTCTATGAAGCATGCCCTCAGCTAACACGGAAAATATGGCTACTAAGAACTGACTACAGCTGGTCAGCGGTCCATCTGCTAGGCTGTGAGGAGCAGAGGTGGCGCACTGGCCTCAGACTTCAGCATAAGCCCATGTGATCTAGAAGGCAGTGTTCCAAACAGGCAGTGACAATGCACAGGACGGAAAGGTCAGATGTCACAGAAGCAAAGTGAAAAGAAAACTACTGGTCTTGACTCAGTAGCCACACAGCAATGAGACTTCCTATAGCAATGACTTTGAACACCGACTTTTAGGATTTTAAAATATCTGTTACAGATGAAATAATATCTCTGTGGCAGGAAAGAATTAATGAGTCTCCGTGACTGTCTGACCAGGGAGTAACTCGGGTGCTGTAGGAAATGATGCTGTCATCTCAGGAAATCATACATGACTGATGTCATGAATTGATTAGTTGCTATCTCTATAATTCAAATTTTAGTGTAGAATTTGGAACCCAAAGGATTTATTGAGCTGGCTCTGTTTTCCACCCCTCTTTTTGCTGAAATGATTTTAAAGTAAAGTAACTAGGGACACAAAAAATATTAGATTTTATTTTTTAAATTAACCTTAGCCAGGGGCGCCCGGGTGGCTCAGTCGGTTAAGCATTCGAGTTCGGCTCAGGTCAAGATCTCACGGTTTGTGGGTTCGAGTCCTGAGACAGGCTCTGTGCTGACAGCTGGCTCAAAGCCTGGAGCCTGCTTCCGATTCTGTGTCTCCCTCTCTCTCTGACCCTCCCCTACTCACGCTGTCTCTCTATCTCTCTCAGAAATAAATAAAAACTTGAAAAAAATTTTAACTAAAAAAATAAATTAACCTTAGCCAGCATGAACTTAGTAGGAAACTGGGCTACAAATTTACATGTTAAGTTACCAAGTAGTAAATCTGTCTTGGTTTCTTATTAAAAAAAATTTTTTTAAGTTTATTTATTTATTTTCAGAGAGACAGAGACAGAGTGAGCAGCTGCCAGCATGGAGCCTGATGTGGGGCTTAAACTCATGAACTCCTGAACAACCCTGAGATCATGACTTGAGCCTAAATCAAGAGTCAGAGGCGTAACCCACTGAGCCACTCAAGCTGCCCCTGGCTTCTAATTGAAGAAACAACACAATATCCTGCTTTAACTTGTGAGTGAGACAGTGGTGAGCAGCCTGTTCAACACTGTGAGGGGCAGCAAGAAACAAAGCATTAGGATATTGTGAAAATATATGTTTGTTCTGGGAATGAATGGTGTAGCTGTCAAAATTCACACTGCAAAAAAGTTGGCACATGAAGTTTTGGGGTAAGCAATGTTACCCTGCAGAGGATTAAGCCTCCTGGGGCTTTTCCAGAGCATCAATTTTATAACATCTGCTTTTAATTTCTGTATATTCTATTTCCCTGGAAACTAAAAAAAACCCTCTAAATTTAACATAAACTGACCCTTTTGTAGCTTATTTTTTTAACAACTCCCAGATCATCATTGCTTTCAAATAGACTTTCAAAGATTTTTTCTTTTTCTGAATGACAATAAATTGCAATGTAACTGTCTAAAACCAGTTTCAAAAAGGTAAACTCCATTAATTCAAATTACTTCAGTTCCTAACTTATACTAATTTAGAAATCATCACACATGTAGATAAACCTTATATCAGAAGAGCTTTTGAAATGGATTTAGTCATTTGAAATCTAAAAAAAATCTTGAAAGCTAAAAATTAACCATCAACTGATAATTCATTGCATCTTCATTGAAAAGAATCTAAGTGACAAGATACTAGAAAGAGAATTGTAAAAATAATGAACAAGCATGGGGTGCCTGGGTGGCTCAATCGGCTAAGTGTCTGACTTCAGCTCAAGTCGTGATCTTGGCAGTTCATGGGTTGGAGCCCCACATGGGGTTCTATGCTGACAGCTCAGAGCCACCTCGAATTCTCTGTCCCCCTCTGTCTCTGCCCCTCCCCCACTCATTTTCACTCGTGCTCTCTCTCCCCCTCAAATATAAATAAATATTTAACAAAAGATAATGAAGAAGCAGGGATATCTAATATTAAAATAGTAACAGACCTATGACTTTATTTCAAAGTTCCCAAGGTTTTTTTTTGAAATATTAGTAAAATACTTGTTACTAACAACACTGCCCTCCTCCTCTGTTAGCAATTTCTCTGGCAAATGTTGATTTCTCATAATGATAGTACTACTACTTCTCTCCCTCCTCCCTCCCACACCCTCACATGTCACTGATAGGCTGTCTGTCCAGTTTCCTATGATTTTCAGATGCTGATAATGCCTACTGAAGAAGCCACGTGTTTTCCACCAATCGCCTTTTTTGTACCTAACAGAGAACTTCCCAGACTTTCATGGTGCAACTGGAGTTCTTTTTGGACTAGCCAGTTCGAGCTCTTTCATTATACTCTACTCTTTTCATGAAATAGTGAAATATCAACAATTTCAAATAGTTATTACTTCATTGACTTCATTGTCAATAAGAGAATGGACAGACTTAACATAGCCCATGGGGTTGGATGTATAATTTTCCTTAAATGGTCACAATCTCCTATTCTCTGGCACTCCTATATGAACCTGCTTAGAATACATGGTACTTCCCAGGGCACCTGGGTGGCTTAGTCAGTTAAGCCTCTGACTTCAGCTCAGGTCCTGATCTCACAGTTCATGAGTTTGAGCCCTGCCTCAGGCTCTGTGCTGACAGCTCAGAGCCAGAAGCCTGCTTCAGATTCTGTGTCTCCCTCTCTCTCTCTGCCCCTCCTCTGTTCACACTCTGTCTCTTGTTGTTGCTCAAAAATAAATAAACATTAAAAAAATAAAAAAGAATACATGGTACTTCCCATTGGGGAGGAGGTAACAAAGGCAGCTTTTGCACATAAGTTTTGTTTTTATTACTTCCAAAATCACTTGGATATATTGTGCAAATTGAGTTTCTGTATATACAACTAGCAAGAATTAAAAATATATAGAAATTATCAATAGTGAGTGTCTAAATATTTCTCATCTAGTATGAATTTAAAGCCTTATAAGTCCTTGAGGCTAAAATCGGCAATGTATTCAAAGTTAGGATAAACTAAATGTTTAATCCTTCTACGAAGCTTCAGTTTCCGCTTCCCACAAAAGATGATTGACTTTGCCTTACAGATTTGTTACACCTTAGTCTGTAACAAAGATCAACTTTAAATTGAAATTCTGTCATGCATCTTTACTTCAGCATGTCATTTGAGTTAAACTAATTTATACCCACCATTATTATTAATTAATGAGATGTCACTCTTGTCATTAATGATTAAATCTAACTCCTGGCAAAAGTAGGCTAGAAAGAGGCCCAACCAAGCAGTTCACGGATCAGGATAGATTATGTGACTCTGATTATGTTTATGGGAGGTAGAAATGATAGCAAGTCCATGATTATGGAGGTGGGAGTGAACTTAAATGGCAAACCATGCCCAGATAGATTATGTCCTGCAGACATACCTAGACTAAATCCAGGATATAAAATGGGAACATCAATGTAGGACACTGGGAGAGATGTTTTTATGGCAACACTACATCTGTATAACTAAGGATGGTAAGAAAAGGAGTAAGAAGTTATATATATTATATATAATATATATTATATATATATTATATATATATAATATATTTTCCAGAAAAGTGAGAATCTATGAAAGAATACAAAAAAGATAGACAGGAGCCAAATAATCACAATAGGAAACTTTAGTTTTATTACAACTAAATGGAAGTCATAATTCTTTTCAGAGACCACCATGATCTGGCTTACAATTTTAATAGGACAGTCTGGTTCCTAAGTATAAAACAAATTGGGAGGGCATGTATATAAGTGTGGAGATATACAAACCAGTTGTCCCCATGAGAGATAATAGTGCCTTGGACTAGAATGGTGGCAGTAGAAATAAATGGACAAAAACTCATGGATTTTAGGTATATTTTAGATAGATACACAAGAACTTGCTGAAAGACTAATGGAGTTGGTGAAAGGTGGTGAGAGAAAAGGAGAATTTTTAGCTTTCTGCCTTGCTTGCTTGCTTGAGGACAGGGATGGCATTTACTGAGATGAGGGCGACTGGATGAGAAACAGATTTTGTAGGTTAGTACATTTCGGACATGATAACTTTGAGTCATCCATCAAATAGACAGTTGTATATACAAATATGGAGCTCAGTGGATGATCTGGCCTAGAAATATCAACACAAAACAGGAAAATCATCAGCATTGATTGTATATAAAGTCAAGAGGCTTGATGATATCACCTAGGGGAAGAGTATAAATGGAAGAAAAAAAAACAGAATTCAGGAAAGAAAATTGAGCAACTCCAACATAAAAAGTTAAGGTTGAAGTAGATACAAGAGGAATAGGATAAATTGCAAAGGAGATAAGGAGCCGGTGGTGTCAAAAATAATGAGTATCTTAAGGGGTTGACTCTAAGTAGCTGAATGTGCATAAAATCACTGAGAAATCAAGGGAGATAAAGACTGAGATATGTCATTGGAATTATAATCAGATGATTTTGGGGACTATGAAAAGAGAAGCTTCAATGGTGGTGAGATAAAAGTGAAAATCAAATGGGCCAGAGTCTGAATGAAAGGTGAAGGTGTGGATACTACAAGTATTTAAGAGGCTTTGCTGGGATGGTAAGGACAGAAATGAACAGTAGCTAGAAGAAAAAATGGCATTAAAAGGAAGCTTTTTTAAAATGTTTATTTATTTTTGAGAGACAGACAGAGACAGTGCAAGGAGGGGAAGGACAGACAGAAGGAGACACAGAATCCAGAAGCAGGTTCCAGGCTCTGAGCTATCAGCACAGAGCCCAACATGGGGCTAGAACCCATGAACTGTGAGATCATGATCTGAGCCAAAGTCAGATGCCCAACCAACTGAGGCACCCAGGCACCCCAAGGAAGCTTATTTTTTAAGGATAGAGCAAACTAAAACATTTTAAATAGTGATGGGAATAATTCAATAGAAAGGAAAAACTGACGCTGCATAAAATATGAGATGATTATAGAGGCAAAAACCTTGTGAGAACAAGAAGGGATGAGATCCATTTCATATGACAGGAGCATTTGCAAGTGATAACTTAAAATAAAACCAGTCAAGCCATTTATATCATTTTATTCCACAATATTCGCAAGGATAAAGAAGGCAGAAACTTGGATCCCAAGAGGGTCAGAGTGTTCCAGGTAAGGGCACTTAGTGTATTCACAAGCGAATATTACAATAATGAATCATGTACAAAAGTGAAGACAGGAGGGAATGATAGTCATTGAAAAAGTGATGAAGTGAGTGGATTGGATTAGAGGTCTCAGTATGGCAGAAGAATTGTTTCAGCAAGCTGAAAATAAAGAAAATAGTGATCGGATTGGAAATACTTGAAATTAGGATTTCAAATGTGGTGCCCTTGCTAGTGATAAAGTAACCTAGGGCATGGATTTGAGAGTGAGTGGCTATGCCCACTCTAATGATTGTAGCATGCAAGGCAGATAAGGAAATGATTGACTAGTGCGATACATATCGCTCCCTTGGATGCTAGAGTCATCAGGAATACAACAGGACCACAGGTAGCAAAGAGTATGAGAGCCCTCAGTCAGTGGGGGAGGGTGACCAGGGGCCTAGAGAGGAGCTATATGAGGGGCATCTATTTCATTGGATGAAATGAAGGTTAAAAGACCTAGGGTTTTAGAAAGATGAAGAAGGAAAAGAAGTGGCTTCAAAGCAGCAATGGGCAGCAAGGGGTCACCTAACATAATAGCAGATCCTGGGGAAACAAAAAATACCCTCAAATTGAGAAGTCCTCAGGGGAAGCAGCTTAATCTGGTTTTAGTCAAGGCAAAAAGGAGAAATAAAGATTTGGAAGAGGATGGGGATATGCGAGATTGTATTGATCACAGACGGGGTGTTTCTGGGAGCATAGGACAAGGATCAGGAAGGGGTGGGAGGCTGGAGGATGGGTTAGATTCAAGAATGACAATGGCAGCATTAGAGTAAGAAAAGGCAAGACAGTGCACACCCTGCGAGGCTCAGGATTCTTGAGCTGCCACAGGGAAAACCAAGGGTGACATATGATGGTGTCAGTTTTGATAGGGAAATCACACAAAGGTAGCCCATGATGCCACACAGACCTGGTCACTGTTACCTCCTGCAGTTCCAGATAGCTTAAGGGTCTTTGGCCACTCAACACCATACTACAGATTGCAAAATTAATCAATGTGAAGTCAAGCATATCAGCTAGAAGCAAATTTTTCTTTCATATGTCACCCTTTATGAAAAATATTAAACCCTTCCCCTTCTTTGACAGGACAGAGGAAATCTTTTTCAATTTAGTCAGGGTTCAGGCTCTGGTTTATATGTTTATCTCTACTTGTTTTTATTTTTCCAAATGAAGCTACTGATAACCTACTTCTCTCCTCAAAGATTCTAATGAAGAAATGATATTCTCATCACTCTTCTTTTATTGAGTGACCCTGAGAGGTTGATTTAGTACACTGACACCATGCCAGTTATGTGGGTTTGGAATTGGGTATCTCTACAGTTTCATCAGTGATGCTATCCCAAGACTATTGATTCCTCTCAGGAAATTTAAATCTCTGAACAGCAATTGATGGCGCTAGGAAGAATTGCAGGGTCAGTAATCCACGAGTTCATCAAATGTTCTAGTCAGAGCACAGGCTCCTTTTTCCCTCTAATGCAGATATCTTTTTAGTCATCTGATATTAGGTGAGACATCCTACCTCAATGAACTGCACAGCTTCCCATTTGTGCACAGAACGTAGGGAAAAACCAATTTCATTGAGTCCGTGACTTGCAGGCAGCAGGGGATTTTATGACAAATGGTTGATTCAAGTGAACTCTCAAGAAAATCACTTATCCGGGTGCCTGGGTGGCTTAGCCGGTTAAGCGTCCAACTTTCGTTTAGGTCATGATCTCCTGGTTCGTGGGTTGGAGCCCCGCGTCGGGCTCTGTGCTGACTGCCAGCTCAGAGCCTGGAGCCTGTTTCAGTCGGTGACTCCCTCTCTCTCTGACCCTCCCCTGCTCATGCTGTCTCTCTCTCTCTCTCCTAGAAATAAATTAAAAAAAGAAAAGAAAAGAAAAGAAAAGAAAATCACTTATCTCCAGTCAGAAATCTCCTTCGTTTATTTCAAGATAGGGTGATACATCCCTTCAATATGTCTTTTCATTTGAATCAGCAGCAAGTAGAAACTAACATCAAACATGTAGGTGGCAACATTTGAACTGGGTCTGAGAACATGGAAAGGAGCTCTGAAAATATGGCAGGTTGACTCAGTGCCTGCAGACTTACAGATGTTTTGGAAAAGATGACATATTCAGGGATGAACTGAAATTCAGTGTGGTCATTGTGAGGGGTATATGTGTCTGTTTTGGGAAAAAGGAAGGATATCTGGAAGCAGGAGTTACCACATAAAAGAATGAATTTTCCTATGTAAAGTCTATCATGTCAACTGGGTTGACTTTTTAAGAAAACAGTTCATCGTTTGATTATATTGACGAGTCGATCGAATGAGAATAGCAAAATTTATTGAGAATGAGGATATTAAACATAGTTGCCTTAAGTCTATCATGATTCCTCTACTTAGAATTAATCTCTTCATGGAATTAAAGCAAGCAATACATTCTGCCTCTTTTTAGTTTTTGGCAATTTGTACTAATACTTCTTGGATTTAGTCTCTAAGTATAAAACTAGGGATCTGAGGTGGGTAGATCTCTACAGTATACGCAACTGGTTTTACTGAATTCAGTAGCCAGTTCACATTTGTGCCCCTCACACACACATTATTAACTACATATATATTATTAAGCAACCTAGTCATTTAACCTCTTATTTTAGTAGATTTCCTGTAATTGAACTTGAACTAACTGAACTTAAAATATGTCAATATTTGAGATAATGGGAATAAAATTAGAATAGATTTACAAAAGAAATCCCAAAAACTTTATACTTCTGATTTTCACAAGTTTGAATAATTTCTACATTGGTTCTCTACCACAGAGGTGAATATTCCAATTTAGTCTCACAAACATGTATTTTAGGGTGCTACTTAAAACCCACCAAACACCTTCATATTTTCCTCCTTCTTATCCACATGTTTTTAAATACATAAAAAGCTAGTGATTCTAACATTTTTTAATATGTAAGCCCTAATTTTTATTTGCAAATAGCGAAGATTTCTTTAGAATTGAAAAATGTTTAAAGTTGTGACCTTTTTCNCTGACCTCCAGCATAGCTGAGAAAGCAGAAACACAAGATCACAGATTCAAGAGGTAAATGAAGACAAAAGGGCACGCTGCATTTAAGGGCTGTGGGTGTGAGTAGGTTTGTGGCAGGTGAGGGTAAGAAGCCGGGCCTCATGCCAACTACAGTAGCGAAAGAGGCCCAGGTTTAGGACATGAAGCCAGGGTGGAGGCCACTGCAGTTCCACGCTTGCCCTTTCCCACAACCTGAATGCCAAAAGGCCACAAGAGAGCAGAGCAGAATAGCCAGTGTACCAGCTGTGGAGTTCACGGCCGGATATCCAAAGCTCACCCTACTTACTACCGACTGGCTCTATGGTTGGGAGAAGGTGACTCGGTTCTCAAGCCCCTTTATTCTTATACGTATAAATGAGATAATAATGGAACCGAGCTTTTTAGTAAAATGTGAGGAATAAATAATCTAATCCATTAAAGTGGATACGTGTTAAATGGCTTGTAAAATCTCAGTATATATTAGAACAGTGGTATTATTTTTTAATCAAATAATCTAGGAGGATAGCATCAAAGTGGGAAGAAGAGATAATAAGTTTTTTCTATGCAGGTAGAGAAAAATAACCCCTCCTGGATTTATTAGTGCTGCCTTAGCAAAGTACAACAAACTGGTGGCTTAAACAACAGGAACTTATTATTGTCTCATAATTCTAGAGACTGAAAGTTTCAGATCAACGTGTCAGCAGGGTTGGTTCCCTCCAAGAACTGTGGCAGAATCTATTCCAAGCTTCCGGTGGTTTGCTGGCAACTTTTGTGGCTTTCTTGTAACTTCACCCTAATCGTGCTTCTGCGCTCACATGCATCCTTCCTGTGTGCAGGCCTCTGTTCAAATTCACCCTTTGTGTAAAGACACTAGCGATACTAGATTAGGGGCCCACCTTACTCCAATATGGCCTCATCTTAACTAATTATACCTGCAAAGACTCTATTTCCAAGCAAGGTCACGTTCTGAGTTGGAACTTCAATGTACGAATATTGGGGAAATACAAATCAACCCACAACACCTCCCTCTGGAACACTCCTCATAGGTGGTTACACCCGCTCATATAGTCCTTAGTATATTTTATTTGCACAACTTCTTTTCATTGTCTAAGGGCTAGGGTTCCTCCTCCTGGGATCACAGGTTAGACCATTATGTTAAGAATATTGAAATATTGGGGGACCTAGGTGGCTCAATAGGTTAAATGTCCAACTTTGGCTCAGGTCATGATCTCATGGTCCGTGAATTCAAGCCCTGAGTCGGGGTCTGTGCTGACGACTCAGATCTGGAGGCTGCTTTAGATTCTCTCTCCTTCTCTTTCTGCCCCTCCCCTGCTCATGCTCTCTCTCTCTCTCTCAAAAATAAGTAAACTTTAAACAATTTTAAAAAAAAGAACATATGAATATGGAATTAAACAGTTTCCTCAAACATGTAAATGGAAAAATGCTAACTTTCACTGAGAGATATTGAGGCTCCAGGCCAAGTGTAGGCAATAGAGAGAATCTACATTACCCATAATCAATTGTTCTTAACCTCTTTGAGAGTTTACTGAAAGCTAAGGACGTTCTTTCTCCAGAATACACACCATTTTGTATACAATCTCTGAAAATTACTGGATCACCTCTAAGTCTTGTTTAGCCCCCTAGGGGTTCACTAAACCCAGACTAAGAATCTTTGGACTCTATCTGGGTCTCTCAATCTTGCCACAGTTGAAATTTTGGACCAGATAAATCGTTGTTGTGAGAGGCTGTCCTGTGCATGGTAGGATGTTTAACAGCATCCCAGTCTCTAGCCACTAAATGCTAGTCGCATCCCTGTGGTTGTGACAATCGGTACTATCTCCAGACATTGCCAGGTATCCCCTAGGGGGCAAAAATCACTCAAGAACCATTCGTAGAGGGTTAGTCCCTGCCCTCAAATCAGTTTACATAAACATTTGGTAAAAGCTACTCTACATTGGCAAGAACAGGGTTAAATAAATAAGTAAAAAAGAAACCTAGTTACCACTAGACTGAGGGTGTCCAGAAAATATGCACTTATATGTTTGTTTGTCCATTGTATTATCTTCAGAGAATAAAGAGCACATGGCACTCTGTGAGTGTCCAGGAAGTATCTCCTTGTGTGCTTGTAGTTGTTTGACCTGTGGCCATTCACAGTTAGAGGGTGAGACAGAAAAATAGGCATCTAATCATAAACGTTGCCCAAATATTCTTCCTTTAGTGGAGCGGGGGTGCTGGAAGTAACCTGAATATTTATGTGTGTAATAATACTGTATGACTTGGATGGAAAGGAACTATGAGGGCACAGACAAACTGTTCAATCTGCTCAAGGCTGGAAACCTGTTAGTGAACCTAGAGAAGAGTGTGTGTAGGGATATATTTATGTGTCAAGTGTCCCTCTTTCAAACAAATTTTAAATGATATTTTTCTACCAATAAAATAGCATGTTATTATATTTAAGTTTCAAACCTAAATTAAAACAGGACTATAGAAATATTTCCATATGATGCTTAAAAATGATGTGCCTTAAAATATCACATCAGTAGAATATTATAACATTTTAATTTCTAGGAAGTTAATTACTGTCATTGTAGTAACTGTCCAGTTTGCCTATGTTTGGAAGCTAGTGGTGCATTTAACATTGTACAATGATCTATTGTGGAGTTGACAGGCAGAGTTGGTGCTCTAGATTATCACTCATAGAACTTTCTGTAACAATGGAAAGGTTTTATATCTGCACTGGCCCACGTATAGTTATCACCTGAAATACAGCTAATACAACTGGGTGACTAAAATTTAAATTTTATTTCATTTTAACTAATTGAAGTTTATTTAAAAAATTTTTAAATGCTTATTTTTGAGAGAGAGAGAGAACATGAACAAGCAGGGGAAGGGCAGAGAGAGGGGGACAGAGGATCTGAAGCGGGCTCCACACTGACAGCAGTGAGCTGGATGTGGGGCTTGAACTCAGGAACCATAATAAGATCATGACCTGAGCCAAAGTCGGGCACTCAACCAACTGAGCCAACCAGGCATCCCAACGAATTGGAATTTAAATGGCCACATGTATCTAGGAGGTAGCTCTAAATGGCTAGGAATATGTGCTCGATTAGCAATTCCATTTGTCTGGTCTGACATAATGTAAAGGAATGGAATGACTTAATGTGAGGAGAAATGGGTAACCAGAACACAGATATACCAGGAAAAAAAAAAAAAAAAGAATGGGGGAAAACAAAGAAAATAATTTCACAAAAACAGATAAAGAAGAAAAAAGCCCATGGATTTCAGGGCCTTTCTTGATAAAATTTATCATTCTGATAATTTGGATAAGGGCATGGACTTCCTCACTTTCTTTGTGATTCTTGTGATGAGTAAGGCTCTAACCACTGCCCTAGTAACAGCTTAGTGCTGGGCCTCCAGGGGCGCTAGGTGCCTCAGTCAGTTATGCGCGTACTGACTCTTGATGTTGGCTCAGGCTGTGATCTCCCACTTATGGGATTGAGACTCACATCGGACGCTGCACAGAGCTNCGCTGGGCCTCCGGGGGCGCTAGGTGCCTCAGTCAGTTATGCGCGTCTGACTCTTGATGTTGGCTCAGGCTGTGATCTCCCACTTATGGGATTGAGACTCACATCGGACGCTGCACAGAGCTTGGAACCTGCTTGAAATGTTCTCCCTTTCTCTGAATTCTGTGTGTGTGCGTGTGTGTGTGTGTGTGTGTGTGCGCGCGCGCGCCCCTCCCCTCCTCATGCTTGGTCTCTCTGTTGCAAAAATAAAAACATGAAAAAAAAAAAAGAAAGAAAGAAAGGAGATGACTCTTTTAAGAGGCCAGATTCAGGGGGCACCTGACTCCAACCTTCTGGAGCCCAGACCTCACAGGTGTGGAATGGGGCAGCAATCACTGGGCTGGGCAGGGCCCAAGGCTCTGGGGAGCCTGGAGCTGGCAACTGATTGAGGATAGGCCACACAATGGGAATTAGCATCAGCTGTGAGCCCAAGCTCTGGGCTCTGGTGTGTACTCTAATGTTTCAACAGAATTCAATTCTAGGGGCGTCTGGGTGGCTCAGTCAGTTAAGCGTCCAATTTTTGATTTTGGCTCAGGTCTTGATCTCACAGCTCCTGAGCTAGAGCCCTGTGCGGGGCTGTCAGCACAGAGCCTGCCTGGGATTCTCTCTCTCTCCCTCTCTCTCTGTGCCTCCCCTGCTCGTGCTCTGTCTCTCTCTCTCAAAATAAATAAACTTTAGAACTAATTCTATAATGTAAACCTGAAGACAAAATTTTTAAGCCAGTGACCACAGAGCATTTCAACTTCAATCGGGAGATCTGTCTGCGGCGGACACTGGCCCTGCCCGTCACTGCCCCTCCACTCATACCCTGCTCTACCTTGTGAAACTCCCTCCTGGCTGTTTCTGTAAGACCCTCCCTTGACCTGGATTACTTTGGTTCACTTGTACTTGTATCCTTTATTTTTTAGTTATTTTCAAAAAATTTTTTTAACATGTATTTATTCTTGAGAGACAGTGTGAACGAGGGAGGTGCAGAGAGAGATGGAGACACAGAATCTGGAGCAGGCTCCATGCTCTAAGCTAAAGCCTCTGATATGAGGCTCGAATTTTACAACTCTGAGATCAAGAGTCACATGCTCTTCCTACTAAGCCAGCCAGGTGCCCCTCCTCAGTGTCCTTTAAGGTTGAGCCTTAGGTGTTACCTCTTCCACGATGCTTCTGCTATCTCTGGAGGTGATTCGCAGTGACTGCTCTGTGTTTTTGTAGCAGCACTCATTTCCTCTATCAGAGCACCAGTCACAGTGATCTGATTGTCTGTTCACCGTTCTGCCTTTCTTCCTAGACTGTAAATCTCTGTAACAAGAGGTGGATAAGTATTTGCTGAATGAGTAGGTCTTTTAAAGGGTCATTTTTCAGGTAAATCACTAAGAATTTATAGAACAGATTTAACATTTAATCAAATCCTTATTTTGTTTGATGCAGCACGCATGTTCTATACAGAAAAATCACTAGTGAATTTCAATAGCTTTGTCAGGTTTTGGTCTATTTAATCTTAAAACCCAAGTGGCATGATCATTTCAAGGAAATAACATTCTTTTTTATTTATTTAAATTCAAGTAAGTTAACATACAGTATAGTATTGGTTTCAGGAAGAGAACCCAGTGATCCATCACTTACATGTAATACCCAGTGCTCATCACCCTTAATATCCATCACCCATTTAGCCCATCCCCCCACCTTCCCTCTAACAACCCTCAGTTTGTTCTCTGTATTTAAGTCTCTTATGATTTGCCTTCCTCTCTGTTTTTGTCTTATTTTCCTTTCCTTGCCTGTGGTCATCTGTTTTGTTTCTTAAATTTTGCATATGAGTGAAATCTTATGATATTTGTCTTTCTCTGAGTGATTTACTCCACTTAGCATAATTTTGAGCATGCCCATGATCTGGGCGGTATGTTTTCGGAATCCTTACCCAACCAAGAAAGTTTTACTGTTATCGTCACAAAATGATAATTTGCCTGCAGATACAACTCTGGTCATAGATCTTGCTTCAAAACTTCATAGATTTTTGTTTCATTAGCATCTGGCTTTTAATGTTGCAAAGAAGTCTGGGTCTTAACCTGAATGTTGTTTGTCTGTACACAACCTCACTTTCTTCCTGCTTGCTTATTGAAGCTTTAACCCATTCTTGAAATGAAAAAGTTCCAAATGTCTTTTTACTTGTGGGTCTATATTCACTTTCTCTTTTCTGAAAGAAACAAGTCTTTTCAGTTTTCACATTTAAATATTTTTTAAGGGGCAGTTTTTTATATATACTAATGAGCACACTGAACATTAATTCTCTTCCAATTTTTATTGTTCTTCTTTATAATTGTTTGCTGTACTATTATTTTCATTTTCATTGTTTTCCTTTCCTCTGTATTCAGACTCAATTTGATTCAAATTTTCTTTCTGCTTATTATAGTCCTTACATTTTCTAATGAGAATTTTTCCTAGTATTTTGCTTTTAGTAAAATCTTTATCTTAGGCATTTACTTTTTCTACTTTTGGGTATTATTTAATCTCAATCATTTCCCATTTTATGGCTTCCAACTTCATAGTTTACACTGTTTAGCACAACTCCTAAATTATGATCATGACTTAATCCCTCAATAAATAGTGGTTATTAGTATAAGCAGTTCTCAGTAACTGGAATCAGAAAACATCCTAGAGTTGTCATTAGACAAATACTATTCACATTTTATAAAATTCAGGCCCCAAAGGGCTAGAAATGAGCTTTCTGGAGGTCTCAAAGATAGTTAATAGTAAAGAAATATATTCAATACAAGTCTTGTTGAACCAATAGTCAAACATATTTCAAATGTCATATAACAAACACAGGATCCATGTTAAGAAGGGAAATGAAGTATGCGACTTGACTCCTTGAACTTATAAATTCATCATCTCCTTTAGAGATGTCTGAAATGAAACAGTACAACTCCACAGTGAGCAATTTCACAAGAAGCATGTCCAGATTTTGGCATTGAAGCCCACTTCTGAAATATCTGGACCTCCTACATTTGTTGATTATTTTCTTAATAAAGATTTGGGCAATCCAATAACTCTGGGTAATATCCCTAAGCACTAAACATTGTAAAATGGAAACAAGACACACCCTTGTCACATTAAACAGGGCTGTATCTTTTTCTTTCCATTCTTATGAGATGCAAAAAGAAGTGGAGAATCAGTGAAGCAAAGATTGTGGGTTAAATGCATCAGTTTCCCTCACATTCCTCTCTTTCAACTATGAACACTGGAGAGGCCCCATTATATTGGGTTGATTGATGTAAAACGTCAAAACAAATAAATCCAAACAACCTCCCATGCCTATCACTTTCCTCTAATTAATGTGCTGGAATGCACATTGTTGTTCCGCAGCTCCACCATGGGTCAGTTAAAGCATTTGGACTCACCTTACCCAGAGCCCAAAACGGAGCAATTATTCCATTGAGCACATGGGACTACATACTGACAGGAATAACTGTAATAATTTTACATGCAAATTATCGGAAGGAAAATTTTATTTTCATGGCTGGGAATCAAATTGTTTTACCTGAGAAATGAAATGGACTCAATATTCTGAAGAAAAGTACATGAAATGTAAACAGTTCCCAGAAAGCAAAAAAGAATCTTTTTCTACTCAGATGTTAATTAACTATGAAAGCCTTGAATACTGAACAAAGGGCATTTTCTACCTTATAAGAGCCTCCTTCTTAGATAATTATGATATTGCATATTTTTCCTCCAATGGAATTGACAGTGATTTGGGCTCTCAAGCAACCCCTTTCTGGCTTTCAGATTTGCCTCCTAACAAGTCACATCGGATATCAAATAAGGCAAAATGATACGTACGAGGTCAGACAAAGTGATACCTGCTAGAGAGCACAGGCATCAAATATGAGTAGGATCCTCAGGGCTAAAACAAAGACATATGGTCTGATATCTTGCTGGGAAATGCTGAAATGCTAAAATGAGAAGATTCAGGGCGTCACTAAGCTCACCTAAACTTTTTTATTACTTCTCTTTCAGGGCGTTTCTTTGTTCCAGGGAAGACCCTTTCAAGGGTAATACTCTATGTAAAACCTGAGAAAAAGCAAGTGCTTCTAAACTCTGAAGCTTTTATTAAGCTCTGTGCCACCTCAACATCAAATTTTGCATCACATGATTCTTCTTCACGGCCTGTGAAGACCAGCCACTTCTTCCTTGTGTCATCACACAGGGGCAGGAGCCAAAATCAAAGGCAGGATCTTCTTCCAATGGTTTCAGGATTATAGGCATATATGTATATATGTATATGTATATATAAAATACTTTTATGTTGTGGCATATGCCATATAGAGTAATGCATAAAGCATATATGTATATTTCAAAGAATATATTTAAATTACACACACATTGTGATCACTACCCATAGTAAGATATAGAACATTTCTAGCCCCTAGCCTCATTGTGTGCCCTTCTCTGATCACCATCCTTTACCCTGAATTAACCATTATTCTCATCTTTCTGTTTTTCTTTAAATTTTTACCACCTAGACGTGGATTTTTATACATAGTTTAGTTTTGATTGTTTTTGACCTTTAAAAAAATAAAACCACACTATATATTTTTCCATTTTTCTTTGTTAACATTCTATGAGCTAAATGTTTATCTGTAGATCTCCATTCTGGGATATAATGAAGTAGCTGTTGTTGGGCTTGCTCTCATATGATAAGCAACTAAAAACTACACAAAATATATGACACAGGGCTTCTAGACATTTTACATCAGAAAATATCAGACTCTGATCTCTAACAGAAAGGGTGCAGACCAAGTGAGCCCTACACATTCTTCAGAGTCCTGCCAGTAGATGCTTTCTGGACTGTGAGAAACTGTGGAGACCCCAAGCAGAGCAAGCTAGTCCCTCTGCAGAAGACCAGAAAGGAGTAGGCTATGCAGAGATAGAGTGCCAGAAATCTGCAGAGCTTCTTTGAGTCCACAGCTGAATACTGAGCTGTGGTTGTGTAAGGTGAAGCTCCGTGAGGTGAGGCAAAAGCTGACTACCAGAAAATGAATAAGTGCATGGGAGCTGTAAGGCTAAACACTTTCTGCAACTAACATTGGCTAGGAAGTGCTTGAGCTCTGACCAGCCAAAGTGAAACAAACTTGTTAAACATATAGGGTACATAATAGTATCCCAAGTAGGGTTTAGCTTTAATGGTAGAACAAAACCATCTTAGAGTAAAGGCTATTCAAGACATCCCTGCCCTGACAAAGTTTACAAGCAAGCTTCAAAAGGCTCAGGTTTATCTACAACTTACTTAATTGCCTGTCAAAACAAACTTTAACACTCTTTAAAGGAAAACTATAAAATCCAGAGACTCAACAATGTAGCAGTCATAATGTTAGGATCTCATAAAGTATGACTACACATGTGTAAAAGTAGGAAGTGTTTCCTATAAACAGTGGAACTATCCATCAATCAAAAAGATTCAGAAATATTAGAGATAATAGAATTAGCAGACAAGGACTTTCAAATAGCTATTTTACATATGTCTAAGTATTTGAAGGAAAGCATGAACATAACAAAGAGGTAAGTGGAAGATATTTATTTTAAAAAATGCAGTGAATTTCTAGAGGTGAAAAATAGATAAGAGAAATAGACATATCTAAGTTTCAGTTGAATATCTAAACACTTCTCCCCCAGGAAGCAAGAAAGTACAGAGACATAAAAGTAGTAGGAAAATTGAACAACAAATTAGCCTAATTGATATTTGTAGAACACTACACACACTAATGTTGAAAAACACACTCTTTCAAGAGCATATGGAATATTCATCAATATAGACTATATAGTAGAACATAAAAAAGCATTAATTTAAAAGTTGAAATAATGCAGACTATGTACTCTGACTATAATGAATCTATTCAGAAATGAATTTTAAAAATTAAGAAACTGGGGATGCCCAGGTGGCTCAATTGGTTAAGCCTCTGACTTTGGCCCAGGTCATGATCTCATTGTTCATGGGTTCAAGCCCCATGTCAGGCTCTGTGCTGACAGCTCAGAGCCTGAAGCCTGCTTTGGATTCTGTGTGTCCCTCTCTCTTTCTCTGCCCTTCTCCCACTCATGCTCTGTCTCTCTCTCATTCTCTGCCTCAAAAATAAATAAACATAAAAAAATTAAATGCTTGTAGTAGAAAAGGAAAATGATAAAATAAATAATCCAAGCTTCAAACTTAAAGTTTGAAGGGAAAATTGAATCCAAAGTAGAAAGAAGGAAATACCAGAGTGGAAATGAAAGAGATTAAAAAATAAACAAACAAAAATGAAAATCAATGAAACTGGATGCTGATAGTTTGAAAAAACAGTAAGACTTTTAAACCTCTAGCTAGAAAAATAAAGAAAAAAAGAGAGAGAAACCAAAATTACTAATATCGGGAATAAAAGAAAGATTATCACTACAGATCTTAGACATATTTAAAATAAAATAAAGGAATGTAATAAGCAAATTATTGACAATAAATTCAAGTTGACATGGGCAAAGTCCTTCAGAGACATTAATTTTCAACTTGACACAAGAATACAATACATTTTTAAACATCTGAATAGCTTAATATTGAAAGAATAGAATTTACAAGGTGCCTGGGTGGCTCAGTCAGCTGAACTCTGACTCTTAATTTTGGCTTGGGTCATGATCTCATGGTCGTGGGATCGAGCCCCATGCTCAGCGTGGAGTCTGTTTAAGATTCTCTCCCTCCCTCCTCAAAACCCCTCCCTTCCTTGCATGCTTTCCCTCTCTCTCTCTAAAAATACCTCCTCCCCTCAAAGAAAATTACTGGCCTGATGACTTATAGGAAATTTTTTCAGGCATTTAATATAAAAAATGACAATTTTACACAAATCCTTTCAGAATATAAAAGAGGCTAAAAATGTTTCCAAATTCTTTTTGTGAGCCCAGCATTGTACTGAAATCAAATCTAGCAAAGACATAACAAGGAAAGAAAATTACAAAGATTCCTCATGAACATATTCATGAAGGCTCCTAACAAAATATTAGCAAAATAACTCCAATGTTATATATATATATAAAAGTGAAGTAGATTATCTCAGAAATGCAATGATAGTTTGTCATCAAAAATCAAAGTAATTGACCCTATTAGCAAAATAACCACATGTAATTACTTTAATATATGCAGAAAAACCATTTGACAAGATTCAATATCCATTCATAATAAAAACTCTCAGCAATCCAGGAATGATAGCAGATTTTCTCAATATGATGATGGCATTACACTAAACCTAAAACTAATATGTAATTAATTGTGAAACACGTCTCCCTTAAGATGAGGAAAAAGGCAAGGCTGACTACCTTCACCATAACCATGCAACATTATACTAGAGGTCCTGACCAGTAAATTAGGTAAGAAAAGAAATTAAGTATAGATAGATGGATGGATGAATGGATGGATGAGTGGATGGATGGATACATGATAGATAGATAGATAGATAGATAGATAGATAGATAGATAGATAGATGATAGAGAAATACATTGGAATTAAAGATATAAAATGGCCTTTATGGGCAATATAATGGTATATATAGGACATCTTAGGTATCTACAAATATCCTATTGCAATTAATATGTTAAACTAAGAAATAAGTGGGATAATATACGATAATCATGTTTTGGAAGGCTCAATATTTTTTAAATGCTCAGTTCTCCTTAATTCAATATAGAGCCATCAAAATACCATCAGGCTGTTTTTGTAGAAACTGAAAGATGGTTGTAAAATTTATATGGAAATGCAAAATACCTAGTATAGCCAACACAATTTTTTAAAGGACAAATCAGAGAAATTCCACTCTTTTATTTCAAGTAAGACCATAAAGTTACAGTAACCAAGATGGCATAGAAGTTGCAGAAGGACAGATACATAGATTGATGGAATAAAAGAGAAAGCCCAGAGATAGACATATAAATATAGTCAGTAAATTTTTGACAAAGATGTCGTGGTAGTTCTATTTAAAATAGTCTTTTCAACAAATGATACTGAAACAGTTGGCAAAAAACAATAGGCAAAAAAATAATGAAACTCAACCCTATATCACACCAAAATGATAAATTAACTTGAAATTCACCATATGTTTGAACGTAAGAGCTAAAACTACAGAATGTCTGGAAGCAAGCATTGCTGAAAATCTTTCTGTCCTTAGAGTAGGCAAACATGTTTTAAAGGACACAAAAATCACTAATAATTTAAAAGTAGATAAATTAAACTTTCATAAGGTTGTATTGTAATACAATTTAAAAGTCTGCTCTTTGAAAAACTCCTTTACAAAATCAAAAGACAAACCACAGATTGAAATAAATTCTTCACAATATGTGTGTCTTACAACGTGTAAAGACTTTCTAACTAAATAATAATATTAATAGTAACTCAATAAAAAGAACTAAACATTTGAATAGACACTATATCAAAGAAGACAGACAAATAAAATACATGAAAAAATATCCAATGTTGTTATTTATGAAGTAATGTGAATTTCAACCACAACAAGTTACCATTGCACACTTGTTAGAATGACTAAAATTATAAAGACTGAAAATACCAAGTGTTTGTAAGGATATGGAACAATTTAAACTCTTATAAATGGCTCTTGGAGATGTAAAGTAGTAAAACAACACTGGGAAACAATCTGATAGTTTCTTGGGTTGTTAAACTTTTACTTATCATATGATCCAGCAATCCCTCTGCTAGGTATTTACCCTAAGAAATGAAAACATACGTCCTCACACAGCTAGGTATACGCATAGCAAGCAGCTTTATTCATAACAGTATGTACCTGGAAGTAACACAAAGCAGGCGTGCACCGAAAGGCATACACAAACAAGCCGTATAATTGTCATACAATGAAATTAATATTTAGCAAGACAAATGGAATAAAATACACACACACACACACCATGGATGAAGCTCAAAAACATTATAATGAGTAAAAGAAGGCAGACACAACAGAGAGCGTGTTGGATGATTTAGGAAATCCAGAAGAGGCGAATTTAATCTAGAGCAAACAAAGCAGTACAGTGTTTACCTGGGGCCAGAGATAAGAGAGTGGGGTTGCATGCAAAGAGGAAGAAGGAAAGTTGGGGGATGACAGATATGCGCTATGTATTTATCAGTTATGGTGTTTAAATAGGCATATTTTTTTTAAAGCTCATGGAGCTGGAGACTTAATATAGGTGCATTTTATTTTATGAACTGTACACTATAATAAAGCTAATGTAAAAAAAAGTTTAATGTCCTAATCAGCAAATTAAGAAAATAATCCACAAACATTTTCCAAGTTTTATTTAATCGGAGATGAATCTGGCCTGATACATCCTTTTTAAAAAATAACACAAAATTGCAAAAGTAATTCACATTTACGCAGTAAATATGCTCCTTGAGAAGATGTCTCACTTTTTAGGCATTTAGACTCTCCAGTCCTATGTTGTTATTTTCCAACTTGCTTCTTTGTGTTAATGAAGCTATTTTAAGATAAGCCACCGGCCAACAGCTGTCTACTTCTCTCAGTATAGTGACAGGGGAAATAAACATTTCTCGTTCTTCCCCTACTAACACCAGGCCACATTCAGCAAGCTCTTTGGTTACTGTCATAGGTAGCAGCCTGTCTTTTCCAATGGTAAGAATGCATTAATCCATCTGATAAAGGGCAGTTTGAGAAAGGTGACCACAGCTCAGACCTCTTTAATCTGTCAAGTCCCCATTTTCCTTTACCCTTGAAATGTTCCAGAATCCTCTTTCCAATCTGTCATAGGCAACTCTAACATCCCACCCTAGAGTTTACATTAACTTCAAATAATATTATTGGCAGACATAAAACCAATTTACAAAGGTGGTCTTCTATGTTTTGTATTACAAAGATGGTCTTCTGAATTGTATTATAAATTTACCTTTCCTGTCGTTGTCAGTGGAAACTGTATTCACATATATACTATATTTCTAGGCTGTGGAGAGAAGAAAATAAAATACTTTACGGTGAATAAATAAAATAATGTTTAAATGATTTACTATTTGACAACAACTTATAGCTATTTATAAAAGATCTTCAGTCATTGGATGCATAGCTTGTCAAGAATGTGATAAATACTACTGTAATGACCAAATCCTCCTCATACTTATGGGAATTATGGGAATCATAATTTTCTACATGCATACAATACTCCAACCATAAATTGCATGCCTTAGTATATAGATTAGAAGTTTCCTCCTTGAAATCCTATGCTATAAAAATAAGGGAAATTTATGTGCAACTAATGTAATTGTTTCAGTGAATTATAAAATTTTAAATCTTCTTTAGATATTTCCTGTTAGATAAATCTCTAGTGAGAATTTCATTCCACCATCCCTGGCAGCCTTTCAAACTCAGTAAAATAGAATTAGCTACTCAGATGGGGCCATGATACTGGAAATGGCAATATTTTTAATTTGTGCTTAGAGGATATTTAATAGCTGAGAATATATTTTAACAAATAATTGTTTCTTTCTTCCTCTGTACCCACAAATTTCATCCTCTATATTCCAAACAGTTACTATTTGATTCTTATGGGCAACTTAATTATCTATGGTAATGAGCACACATTTAAGAACATGTATATGTGAAAAGTACTAGTCTTGGGGTGCCTGGGTGGTTTAGTCGGTTAAGCATCACATTTTGACTCACATCATGAACTCACTGTTAGTAACTTTGAGCCCTACATAGGGCTCTGTGCTGACAGATGAGAGCCTGGAGCCTATTTTGGATTCTGTGTCTTCCCCTCTCTGACCCTCCCCACTTGTGCTTTCTCTCTCTCTCAAAAATGAATAAACATTTAAAAAAAAAAAAAAAGACTACTAGTCTTTAAGAAGTAGTGGACTATGCCAACAATGAGTAGGCAGGTGTGCTCAATAGTTACCATATATCCAGCACTGTTAAAATAACATGATAGAGCATAAGAAAATATCTCCAAATATCTGTCTTCAAATATCTTTTCTTTTTTCAGAAATAAAGAAAAGCCTATGCACACAAATCAGAGAGTAGTAAACTATAATATCAAGCACAAAAAGTGATTATAGCTTCAGATGTATATTTACATCTGCCTCTACAATAGATGTATCTATAACAGATGTATCTGTCTGGCTGTGAAAGGAGGAATTCAGAGTATGAAAATAATCAGAAGACAAAATCTGGCATTTATTGAATAATTTCATTTGCCAGTTCTGACTGTTACAGACTTCTATCTTACTTAATACTAGCATATGTGAGGTCACTATGATGCCCTTATAAGAGTGAAACTATTATTTCACTCATGACAGTAAAACTAAAGCTTAGACAGCTTCATTATACTTACCCAAAGTGCATATCTAGAACTACAATGCTAGATTCAATCCACTGCTAGATTTCAATGGATATTTGTTGGTATGGATGCTGTTAAGACATTTAGCCAAAAACAAAAAGGCGGATCTTGCTTTGTGTTGATTTTCTCACCATTTAGAAAAGAAATGCTAAATGACATACATAATTAGCCAGAGGAATCTACACAACTGTGAATTAATGGGGTCCTTCTTATGCCGAGAAATTTAAGAAAAAATCAAGGTACAGTTAAGATGGAAAAGTGAAGGTGAAGAATAATAAGATCTTATTCCCATCACAAGGTGTTTAATTGTCAGCAAGTAGGCTCTAATCAGATTCTGTACCATTAATACTGTTAATTTATCCCGTGAGTGTAAAATGCTCAAGTTGTATGCTCAGAGGTTATAACTAAATAGAATCCTCTAATTCTAAGGACAGCCAAGTTTTCCTACCCGATGTATCCTCTCATTTGTTCTTCATAATCATAATTATAATTTTCCACCAGGCATTCTTCTAGGAATAACAGTGTGTATATAAAGTCGATGCATGTTTTCAATATAATTCACATAAGTGGTTTTACTGGGCTACAACTAATCTTTCCTTTTGCTATAGCAAAGTATGTTTAATTATTTTTTTAAATGCATTTTTGTAAATATTAGTAAGTATAAAACTTCAATCAACATGAGTACATATAAATTTATTTCATTAAAGCTATGTCTCAGTGAGACATTAATGTCTCTTGTTCCATGTCTTCTGAAGAAGACACACATTTACTTTTTCTTTTTTACTATTAAACAATTTAAGATTTTCTTTTCTTTTCTGTTTTTTTTTTTTGGTTTTTTTTTTTTTTTTTTTTTGATGTGATTTATCACAGTGATTGATTTGCGAATGTTGAACCAGCCCTGTAACCCAGGAATGAANGGGTGGGGCAGGAGAGAGAGAATCTTAAGCAGGCTCACACCTAACATAGAGCCTGATGTGGGGCCTAATCCCCAGACTGTGATTATGACCTGAGCCAAGATCAAGAGTCAGTCGCTTAACAACTAAACTACCCAGGTGCTCCAAAACAACTTAATATTTTTAGATCAGAAAGATTATTATATTTGCATTTGCAAATATAAATTACCTTTGAAAAGGTACACATCTGTCTTTTGAAATCCATATTCTGTGCACTGTTTCACCCTGTCTACTCTCTTTCCTAAAAACTATGAAAAGAAGAAATGTCTAGTACTTAAAATACAGGACATAAGGAGATGTCATCAAGCGTACAGATATAATTTTTATTATCTCAGATAAAGAACATTGAATTTTCACTTCATCCAGTTCTTTTGGGAAAAGGTGGTAGAACTAAAATAAATTTCTGAAAGTAAGAATTCTCAAAAGCATTTTGAATATTATTTTCAAATTTTTACTCTTTCACAAAATTGTTCTTTGAGGCAGAACTCCAAAAGCAAAATTTTATACCAAAACATTCATCACTCTTGCTCAGTAAAACAAAGGGCAGAGGAGAGAACCTACATGCTAACAAGATATTTCATGAGACCGCTAACATTTGTAGCTGGAGAATTCTCTCCCAGATTTCAAACGAAGCATGTAAAAGTTCTGACCTAGTTGTAATAGCGTGAAAAATGAAAGATGAAATAAATGTCTTAGCAGCCAAGATTTTGATATATTTAGTGAATTTTCTTGAAATAAAATATTTCCAGATCCATTTTTGTTCCACACGATAATTATCCAAATGCCTACCATGAATATCCCAGAATACTGTTACAATTCTTTCTAACTGTCATTTTTATTCCAACATAAGTATTTTATTGGACTTTTAAATGTAGCTTTTAATATGTAGCTTACTATGCACTGTTTTCTAATCTCACTTATTTGTATACCAGGATGTCAATTCTAGAATTACTTCTATTACCTGTAATTGCTATATAATAGTAACACATTTTTAAATGACAGATTTACTTGGTTTTTCTACTTACTAATGTCTAGAAAACATAAAATTGACACACAAAAAATATCAGTAGAGTTAAATAGTAAGTAATTAAATGCATATTTTATGCTTACATCTCATTGCCTAGATTCCAGGCACAGAATTCCCCTCCAAGTGGGGCTTGCTATAATCTGGAAGAATTTCTAGTGCTTGATCAGTAGATCTTTGCCATCTATGATAGCTTTACCCTTCCAATCTAATACGCTCTCACCAATTCTCACAAGGTGTAAGCCCTTTGGGTGAATAATTTTGCTCAATAAAAGTTGGAGACATGAATCACTGAAGTTGAGAAAGACCTTTTCCTAATCTGGCATTTGCAGAATTCCAGCAACAGGGCATTGCTTGGAACTAAAGAGAAGTCTTGATTTGACAGGACACGTGACTTAAGCTGAGAAAAATACTTAAGTTAATGAATTGAGATGGCTGGATAACTATGCTATAAATCAATCAAGGAGACCAGATGACATTGTAAACCACAGGCATAATGCTCTTGTGGAGAAGCAATGCTCTTGTGGTTTATGGAAACATTCTAAGCCTTTGAGAGATTTCAAGGGTGGAAATCCATCCCTAGTCATCCAGTGCTATTTATAATGGGGGAGAAGAAAAGTGTTTTTGTTTTTCTTATGGTTAACATTTTCAGTTTAAGACAGCCGTTTAAAAAACCCAAAGAAATTAAAACAACAACAACAGCTCATAAATAGCTGTGTTATACATGCCCAGAGGCTATTTAAATGTGGCATTGGGCTTCCAAATTGTCAGGTTAGTTTTACTACAATTTCATTCACTGATTCTGAAATCTCATCCCTGTCACAAAAGGACCGTCTTTCCACTGAAAATATTATGGAAGCCCACATTGCAGAGCTGCACTAAGCCATATACTTTTCTGCAAATGACAGCAGAGAAAATTGGGAACAAAACTGTCTACTGCCCCACATTGACCTTCCTTGTTCTTTCAATACATATTTCCCCCTTCTCAAACTTTTCTGTTTAAATGCCAACTTTTTATATTCTCCTTTGTCCTAGAATGAAGTTATCCCCAAATTCCTTCATAGTTTTGTGCAACTCAATTACCAGGATAAATAAAAAGAAATGTGTATTTATTTTTACATGCCCTACGATTTTCCAAAAAGAAGAGCAAGCAGCTTCCACAAATTCATAAAACTACACAAGACTGCATAAATTACATGGTTGATAAAATGTACTGTGGAAGAGATAAAAAGCAGGGCCAGTAACGAAGCTAAAAATGCTCCCTGCCTTATTATGGTCAGGTCACAAACTTAGTTTTATAGCTGCTTTCAGTAAGTGTGAAGAGAGAAAACTGATTAATTCATATTCAGAACTTATAATATAAAAACAAACCACTTATGACACATAATAATAATGGCAAATACCTAATATAGAAATTGTAAAAAGGTGGACGTACTCTAAGCATTTTACATATATCAACTCAGTTAATCCTCATAACAAGCCTATGAGATAGGCATAATACTTATCCTTGCTTTACAAATGAAGAAATTGAGGCAGACAAAAGAGATTAAGTAACTTTCCCAAAGTCACACAGCTTATAAACAATGACTTTGAGGTATTAATATATGCAGTCTGGCTTGAAAGTCTATGTTCCTAATTGTTCTGTCATACTGCCTGCCGATAAACACAAGAATCCATATGGGAAGAAAAATCATTCTGATCCTCCTGTCCTTGAGAATATCCCAATGCCCACAGGCAAGGACTTGGACCCAGGTATTTCAAATTGTAACAAAACTCATAAGGGCCATGTCATCTGACACAGAAAACTTCAGAATCAGCCTATGACTGTTAAGACATGCAAAGCAGTCAATTAACCAATAAAGGGATAATTCTCACTTAGATCACCTTTTATACTTCATATTTAGATTGGTGTGGTATTTCTACCCGACTTCTTTCAGTAGAAAGCATTTCATTACTTTGTCAAACACTAACTTGGAAAGAATATGCACACTTACACCAAAATGTGCCTGACCATGTTCATTCTGTGTTAGGTTTTTTAAAGGGGCATATTTTACATGTTAATTAAGCTAAATGCCTATCTTCACATAAATATAATTGACATATATTTTGCATTAAATCTCAGATAAAGTAATGTTATGAGTCATTAAACTCATGTAATTATCTAACACTGAGGACAGAACATTATATCTGGGTATTTGAACAGCTAATGGTCTGTAAAACTGCAAACGTAACTTGGGTTTTATTCAATTTGCCCACCAAATTTGACCACTTGTTGGGTTTCCTCAAAAAAAAAAAAATGCTCTTAGCTGATTCTGGGATGGATGAACAAGACATTCCCATACACCTGCATCTAGAAAACAAGTCCACACACTGCCCTCACTTTTTCTTTCTGCCTGGGGTTATAGTGCAAGTCTGAAATCTAGATAATGTTTTGAAGTTTATGTCTCACATCACAAAATGTTTACGGACTTTGTGGGATCATTAAAGCTGCAGAATAAGATTTTCCTTTGTTTTTTTGTCATTGTTTTTGCTTTTGTTTTTTTGGATCCCTTTGCCAACTTCCCTTTGAGGCAGCACTGCCCACCAGCTGGCTTTCTTAGAATGGAAATCCTAGGCCATATGCTTGATTCAGAGCGGTTTTTCCTCAGTCATCAGCTTAAAATAAAAACAGTTAATTGTGGATTATATGATAAATGGTTCTGAAACTCAGTTTTCACTGAGGAAAATGTTAAATACAAAGTAAGTGGCCAGATGGATGGTTGAATGGTGGATAGATAGATGGTGAAGTAGGTAAATAAAAGCTTTAAATAAATAAGAACTAAACAAAACTGTACCTCTCTATAATTCTGTGTCCCCCAAAGTAGTAATATCCATTACTTAAATTTCAATGTGTAATAAAAATTTTTAAGACTTTAAAATTTATTACCCTCTTTTCCCAGATTCTATAATGTTTATTCTGTTCATTTCTCTTGCTGATTGCTTTGTCCACTAATTCCCCCTAAAAGAATTTGTTAATCTACAGGAAAACTGAGGACCAAATGACCTTGATTTATTTCAGTGACAGGTCTTCCTAAATTTACATTCATTACTCCTTTTAAAAATGAAACACATCAAGCTAATAGGTTGTATCCATGCCTTTCTTAACCTTTGAAAGCAAGCAGCATGCTACCGGGCATATAGTAAACACCTAGAACAAACTTGCTAAATTAAACTAACTATTGCTCACATCACACATAAATTGCAGCCTTAAGAGGAGCAATGTGTGAATGCACACTCTGTAATGACCCAGTTTCGTTAGACAGATGAAAGTCTGGGCCGTAGCGTTTCAGTGGCTTGATCCATCTGCCACCAGTCACTTGTGGGAAGAGGCTTCTGTTTCTTGTCAGCCAGCAATAGGAAGCACAGCAGGATTTAGTAGCTGCTGAAGAACCGAAAGAAAGGGCACACACCATCCATGTCAAGTCAGGGATAGGATCCCGGTTGCCTTATCCTCTCCATCTGGTAAATAAACATTCTTCGCACTGTTTTGCCTCAGATGATACTTCACTTACTAAGTCAGGAAAAAATACACTCAGTAAGGAGCTCAATAAACCCATACACACACACACACACACACACACATAAGGAAATACATATATATATAAATTTTTAACTCACAGGGGCTTTCTATAAATTGAAAAAGTCAACAATTTGGCTTGTCCAAATTTCTCTTCAACCACCTTTGATTATTTGATATAGTCTGCCAAAGTGAGACTTTAGTAACACTATCAAGATACCAGTTCCATTTTCAAACTCACAACGTGCACACAGTCATAGCCAACATGAAAGATGAGAGGCAGTCCCCTCAGTTAAACTACAAATGGTTTTGTCTCTTTCCTATTAAAAAGAAAGTGGAATACTTGATATACTCTTGATTTGACATTAGATTCAGCACAAGGGGCCTGCCAAAATGGGAAATCTTTGTGTTGAGTTAATGGCCATGTAATTTGGCGATATGAGGCCATATTAACAATGTTTGCTTTCTCTCTTTCTTTCTACTTTCAGAGCAGTCCCTTTGTTCAATACTCACTACCTCCTTTCTGACTTAAAGGAAAAGGGAGAAATGTAATTTGATGTGCGGCCACTGAATGCATGTGTAATACTATCCTAAAAGATAAGTAAACTCACAGAATTTCGGCAGTAAAATTTCCTTAGTGAACAGAGCCTTGCTTGGGGTGGGGCAGGTGAGTGGCAGGCCAGGGGAAATGAGGTGAGGGTCCATCCTTCAGTCAGTGGGTCTGGAAGGAGAAGGCAGGCATCAGGGAGCACCAAAGATCTTCCAGGAGACTGCGAGGTTGACTTTCTTCCATTCCCCGGTTTTTGAATATCAGGACGCCATATCTTGTTTTTGAGGAGACAATTCAGAAAAATAGAGAAATACAGACAAAAGTGGTTTCTGTCTGTTCACCTGCTTGCTTATTAAACTAAAATGTCATTTATTTGTAAAGGTTTAACAGAATAAGTTTATTATTAGTTAAGTGGGACATTAAAACGTTTCCTTCATATAAGGGGATACAGGCTATTAGCTTTGTAGGGTGCCTGCTAATAAACAAATGTGTGTTTGGTGAAGAATAAAGAGTCGTGAAGGCATTATAGTGTTTCCATGATCAGGTAACTTTCAATCACTGAAGTAGACACAATAGAACTGACTATTTTCTCTTTCTATGATTCCACGTGTTCAAACTGTCAGCCAGCGTGGAAGAAAGGACTTTTACATGATGTTTATGGTGCTTGGTTTTAGAATAAACAGGGTAATTCTCTTCAGTGACTGTCCAGTCTCTTCTGGGTAAATTAGGACAAATTAGCTGGTAGCTGCTAAATGAGAGTTACATAGGAAACATTACTTAGAGACGATTGTGGGACAACTTCATTGGCCTAGGCTCCAGTTTCCGTTTCTTCCATCCCCACCCCACAACTCTAGTCCTGGCCCTGGGCAGCTCATGCCTAAACTGCATGTCCTCAGCTTGGTCTCTATTTTCTCAACCAGTACTTGAACAGCAGAGCCATAAGCTTAATCAGTCCTAGGAGGACCCACAAATAAAAGAAAAAAGTGATATTGTATTAAGTGTAATGTTACAAAAAGTTCAAATGTATAGTTTACTCCTTACCATATCCATCAGTGAGAATAGTTATCCATGACAGTTAAAGCCTCACCATCCCAGTACATGTCTGTGTGTTCCTTTGGTTACAGTACCAAGAAAATTCTGAATCATACAGACAATATCTTCAAGGAAACAGACTCAGAAGCTCAGAAGACCATTTAAAAGCAAATTTGTTTCCAAGGCATACTACAAGGTTTATAAGTCCACATGTCTCTAGTATGTATCCAATTTGGGGGCTAAAGGAATAGATTTCTTGGATGGGAAATATTTGCTATTAAGCAGAAAATAAATTTAAATGTATTTGTAGTACTATTAAATAGTTAATTTTATATATGTATATATATAATAGAAAATTTCAGATACATTAGTTTTTATCTATCAGATATNTCTTGGAACAGTCACATTATTTTGCTTTAATGTGAGGTTCAGATGTTGCAGTTTCCTTTCTGAACTATATACAGCTGTAAATGAAGCTTTGCCAGATTAAATCCATTCAGCTCTTTAAGACACTGATAAGATATGCAAGATGATGAAATTTTGTTTAAGGAGTCATTAACTAAGGATTCACTTTATCAGAAAACAAACAAAAATAGGCAGTGTTCTCCTGCCTTGTTTGAAATACTTGATTCAGTACCTTACCCCAAGGCATGTATCAAATCAGCACAGAAATGGGGCGCCTGGGTGGCTGAGTCGGTTAAGCGTCCGACATCCGCTCAGATCATGATCTCACGGTTCGTGGGTTCAATCCCCGCGTCGGGCTCTGTGCTGACAGCCAGCTCAGAGCCTGAAGCCGGTTTTCAATTCTGTGTCTCCCTCTCTCTCTGACCCTCCCCTGCTCGCTCTCTCTCTCTCAGAAACAAATAGAACATTAGAAAAAACATTTTTTTAAATCAGCACAGAAAGGGAAATTTCTGGAATTTGCTGCCAATATGATTACAGGAAACTGAAAAGTCTGCAATTTCACATCAGTGAACTGAATCAGATTCAGAAAATAACTGTTCATATTTGCCATCTTACAGTGACAGCAGTTTTGTATTTACATATAAATATGCTGACATGATAAAAAATGTTATGTGTATACATAACATTAAACTATTCGGTAAATGATGAAAGAAGGTAAGAACCTTACTTTCACACACTGAATGTTTTCGTTCAAAATGACATTGTAACTGAAAAGACTATAAAATATTTACCAATTTCACAGCAGAAAATATATGATGGATTTAAGCAATGCTCATAACATAAAAGGTGAATGCCAGTGAATTACTAGAATCTACTTTCATGTCATGCAGAAATTTTCTGTGAGAATTACCAACCCTTTCTTTTAGGAAGCAGCATGACATAACAGGAAAGAGAAAGTACCTTAGGTCATCAACGCCATCCTTCCCTTTCAAAGCTGAGCTCACTACTATGTGGCCTGAGGTAATAGGCTAAACATTTTGTGCCTCAATTTCCTTTTTTGTGAAGTAGAGACAGAGATAGTACTCACCCACAGAATTATTAGAGGGATGATTTATTTAAACTATGTCACACACAGGCATACCTTGATATTCACAGGACTTGAAATAAGAATACAAATGAAGCCTCAAATACCATATTTCTAAATACTTATGGTATTAAAAGTGATAATAAACTATTAAATGAAATATATTCTATCTCTAACCTTGCAAATATACCCTCAGAAGGATGTGGATGGTTAGGTTTGCACTTAGAACTTTGGACTCCCTAGAGCCCTGCCCTGGCACATGATGACATGAGTAATAGTGGCCCCTAGGCTGTGGGGACCTCCTTTTCTTACTAACCTTGGCTTCATTCCACACCTTGAAGGGCTTTTCATGGATGTATTTGGTCACTGTGGCTGCGTGTCAAAGCTCCATAGTTATCCAATTAAGAGTCACCCCTGGGCTGCCCCTCAGACCTAGGGAGGTACAGCCACACCAGTAGTGTAGAACTACGTAGAAGGATAGATCCAGGGAAGATCTGTTTGCAGATCTTGGAAGTGGCCGGAAGGCAGGTAATTCTGGGAACAAAGATACCTAAGGGATAGTCTGGAAGAGAGATCTGGGCTCGAGGCCAAGGACCCATGGAGAGGGATGCAGCCATAGATGGACAAAAATAAGATCCTTTCAGGAATGGGACCCAGGGCAGAGTCCCTGCTTGCCGAGATCTAAAGTCAGTATAATTCACACCAAAACTCAGGGAAGTTAAAAAAAAAATGAAGTTCTATCCATTCTATTTTCAAAGTATGAAACTGTTGTGAAATTAGCTTGTGCTACAACTTATCATATTTTATTCAGCCTAATCATTCTTACCACAGTCGGTATCAAATGCTATTTTTAATTTTCTGTTTATAATTTTAAAAATCCACTTCTGGTTTTAAAGATAATTATTTTACCTTTTCTTTAGAAAAATACATTGCTGATCAAAGTTAGACCAAAAAAAGAAATCACTGAAAATGTCTAGTAACACAGGGGCACTTGGGTGACTCAGTCAGTTGAGCCTCCGACTTCAGTTCAGGTCATAATCTCATGGTCTGTGAGTGTGAGCCCCACACCCGGCTCTGATCTAACAGCTCAGAGCCTGGAGCCTGCTTCTAATTCTGTGTCTTCTTCTCTCTCTGCCCCTATCCTGCTCATACTCTGTCTCTGTCTCTCTTAAAAATAAACATTAAAAAAATGTCCAGTAACATTGTCCATTGTCACTATAAAGTAGTCAAATGTTAATAAAAACAAACAGCATCAGAATTTAACCTAAATGCAAAAAAAACTACAATATTATATCTCCACCCTAGACCTCGCACGTTCACTTGTTCCAGGGCAAGTGATGATTAAAGAGGGCTGAGCTCCTGCACTCAGCTGATGGACCTGAACCTTGCCAGGTGTGTGACTGCAGAGTGTGGATCTGGAAACAATAGTCTGACTTGAATATTCTCACGGGGCTGGATGGGTTAACCACACGAATAAACATCCACGACAAAAACAAAGAGTGAGCATCAAATCAAAACCAGTACAGAGCAAGAAACCCCTGATCGAATATATTTTAAGTTTCAAATAAATGCTCAAAAGCAGCCAGAGGAGCTATGTTCTCAGTTCAACACAGAACAAATGAGTTAAGCCAGCAGCATCTCTTACTAACATGCAGTCTGCAATACTCAAAATGTCTTAGGATGTGCATTTTGTAAAAAACATTTGCCATTTTACTGTCAGAGTGGTAGCAGACAGGCATAGGTGCGCCGGGAGAGCCCCATGAGATAGACATGTCCTCTCCCTTTGCCCTGAGACCTGTCAAGGTTCTTAGTGGCCATCACAGGAAGACAGTGATTTCCTGGGTGGCATAGGCCTCCCAGGAAACCAAGCAGGACTCTGACAGACCCAGGAATCTCTGTGATGGCATAGTCCGGTGCTTCCCCATTCAGTGACTGTTCATCTCAGTGAACATGTTCATCTCAACCTCATGTGCTGAGAATTCATCATAGAGATAGGATAACTAACCTGGTTTTATTCCAGCAGGCTGCTTTGAACTTTCCTGTTCTTAACCTCGTTTCTGGCTTGGAGTGGTGAAGGTGAAAATTTATTCCATTGATTGGCATATTAATTAGAATTTTCAAATGTTAAACAATCTTTTTAAAATTGCATTGGAACTAAATGCATGAAGATTGCCCTTAGCACCTCCAACAAACACTGGTTCCACTGAAAAGGTTTAAAACGTTAGTTTTCACCGCCCACACCCCACTTTTACCAGAATGACCATAAACAGACACCCTTGCTTAAAAATTTGGCTTGAAAATACAGTCCCAACTACTGAAAGGGAATTGATTTTTAATATAGGCCTACTGGATCTCTCTGATTTCTATATTTCTGCTATTCTCTGCAATAAGCTTTCTTCTGCCTTAGCAGACCTCTCATAACGGACTCACCCTCCCCAGTCTTTGCTTAGTACATGCTACCTTGATTATTCTCAGCTATGGATGAAAAAGCATAGGCGAAGCTCTATTCAGTAGCTATCAGTAGATAGCTACTAGGACTGAGGCAAAAACACATTGGAAAGGAGACTTAGGTCAACGCAGGTAGAGAAACCCTTACCGGGAATGATCTGATTTGGTCAGAATAGGAAGTATAGATTATGGGGAATTACCTGATTTGGTCAGAGTAGAAATATATAGAGTCATGTGTGGCTAAGAATCTGCACAATGATAGAAGGACTTGGAGGCTTGTGTTTCTGGTGTTAACTGAGGGGAGGAACTAATGGAAGACACAATGGGATTCATTTTTAGGGCAAGGTGGCTATTTGTTTCTAACTGTACATTACATATTGGATTTTGTCCCTCAATGTCAGTGTCACAGTCTGGGGGAAGGTGGAGAGGCTGGCAGTCTCCCCTGGACCATACAGTTCCAGAAGTCTTCCTTAAAACAGTTTTTCTATCAATTCCATGACTATAGACTACTCTTAAACAATGGCAATTATTAAAATCAGAAAATTAAAAGTTGTTTATTTTGTTGAATCAATAAAATGGATATAATTATTTTGAGAAAAACAGAAAGTCTGCCTCTTAGTATGCATCTATAATTCAATTGACCATATCTTACAATTTCTGTTTAAAAAATTGGTGGATCTTTTCATTTTCTCCCCTGCTATAGAGAAAACTCATTAAATATGCCTAGTTTAGTCCTGAAAATCTGTAGAGATTCATGAGAATATCATGAGTTTTCTGAGAATCTGACGTCAGCAACTACTTGTTGTGGGCTCTTGACTAATTTCTTTCCTCACCTATAACAAATATCCTAGTACAGTCTACCTCATATAGTTATTGAAAGGGTTACCTAAAAAAATACGTGAGTATAGCACCTAGAAATTGCTCCATCTTTCAGAAATATTATTATTTTTATTCTGGCAAATTTATTAAAACTTGCTCCAAGTCTTAAATTCTGTAAGTTATGTGGTTTTATAAGTTAATAAATACTCAAGAAAAATAAGTGTAATATTTAAGAGTTGATGCATGAATTCCTCTTAGGAAGAAAACTGTTCCTGATAAACTCCTATATTATAGAATAGACCAAGGGGAACATGTGACTACTTTATTTATCCCTTTATTCATTCACTCATGTGTTCATTAATTAAGTGCTTACTAGTAGGTATTGAAGTTATATAGTAACAAACAAAACGGATAAAGCCATTACTCCCATAAAGTTAGTGTTTAACAGGGTACACATGCACAAATTTAAGAAGCAATAAGTACCATAAAAAAAAAAAACCAGGGCAAGAAGACAGAGAATGACAAAGTAGGTTAAGAGGCTGAGGATGGATAAGATGGTCACAGAAGACACTGAAGAGATGACATTCGAATCAAGACCCAGATGAAGTGAGGCAGTTGGTAAAGAGAAGTTGAAGCAGACAGAAAAACAAGTACCAAGGGTCTGGTGGGAACAGACTTGGCACGTTGGCTGGGCAGGAGAAGACTGGGGTAGCCAGAGTTCAAGCTAGGAAGGACTTTAGATTTCATTCTAACAGCAACTCATTTTTTAATAACCATAAAGGAATGGCTAAGCTATTCTAAATGGTATAATAAGAGAATTTCTTTAAATTACTCAATGCACTATTAATTAATTTAAAATAAACAATACTGAGGTATAACACTGAAGGGAAAAGCCATTCCCATTAACCCAGCACCTCTCCCTTAAAAGGCATCTGTCTTATAATTTTGGGGCACCCTTTCACTTCAAAATATGTTCACTTACTTCCAAAAATGGAAACATACCACAGACATCATTTTGTGCCTTGATTTTTTACTTCTAGTATCTCCTGGAGACTTTTCCTTTCAAGATTGTATATGCTTTTAAACTGCTTGTTTTTAAATGACTGCTCAATATCACACTGTATGAATTACTCTGATTGATAATAGGCTTTTTTATAAGGTAATTTTGTTTCCAGTGTTTTCAATTACAACCAACACTGTTATCTATGTCGTGAGGTGTATATATACATTCATAACTTTATTAGGAAGCACCTTTCCAAAGAAGCTAAAAGACTCGTGGAAATGAAATACCATCAAATGGGTGTAGCTGCAGGAGTGGAGGCGGGGGGAGGCTGATACTGAATGTGAAGTCACCCTTCTTGCAGCAATGCAAATCCTTCTGCCCTCTTAATCTCCCCTTGCCCTAATCCTCCAGAAAGTTCTCTACACCCATGAATGTCTCATATGAGTAGGCTATATTTTTGTTTTGTAACAAAAAAATAATCCGAAATGATAGGGTGGATAAAAGACACAGGACAGAACAGGAAGAAGAGGAATGATGAGATCTCAAGCTACCCAGATTTCACTGACATTTTGAAAAGTGTTTCAGCCTTCCACCAGGTGGGTATCAAAATTCAAACAATTTTACCTAGATTTCAAGGAGCACAAAGTGGCCCCCACTGACATCTGGGTTACATATTTAATACCCAAACATCCAAGGAGGGGGAATCAGTCAAGCTAATTCTTTTGATTTTGTGTAAACAAAATAACCAATTGATGGAGTGATTACTTCACTTGTTTTGGATTTCTATATACATAGCCACATGCCAGTGATCAAAAATAAAGCATCATCTTCAAATTCAGAGCAATGTACAGGACCATGCTATATTGTTCATAGCAATCTATGTTAAGAACAATGTATCTACTAAAGTTACTCTTAATTCCCGTTTTTCCAAAATTCCAAAAACAACATCAGTTGCAAGCAAATAATTATTACTTGCCCAGAATACAAATGACCTCATTCATTATTTTGGCTTCTTGCTTTTCTTCCTTCTGTCAATAGCATTTTATTATTCATTGTTATTTCCACAATAAAGTATGCTGAGAAATAAAGAGTAGAAACGCACATGATATTTTCAGGTGCCTTACTAAGTGTTTAAGGTCAATACCAATATTTTGATTAAATAAATTGGATGTTTCTATGCTTTTTATTCATTCATGTTTTCATTTAATTTCTTGAACGCAAATACTGTTTCGACTATAAAAAATGAGCCAATTATTATCTAGTCCCCAAAATAAATAAGTTAGAAAAACATTCAATACCATTTACTTTACGTATCTCTGCTTATAAATATCACTACACATTCATTGTGGAAAATAGAAATATATATATTTGTATTTCATAAATAATATGTATAGAAAAAACCAACTGTCTGGCTTCCTGCTTATTTGTAGTTTCTATGTTATTTAGGAAAATAGGATCTTAATAAATTACATGGATATTAAACTAAAACCTGGATTATCAAAGCAAATTACAGAATCTACTCCTGTAGTTATCCTTTAATAATTATTATAAATCTAGGATTTTATAGCTATGCCATCCAAAATCAGGGGAAAAAAGGCTAATATTCTTTTCATTTTTTTCCCTAACTCCCATAGCTTTGATTATCATCTATTCAAAGCATATCTGTAATCCAGATCCCTTTCCTGAATTGCACACCTATATATCCAACTGTCTGCTAGAAATAGCCACTTAGAGTTCCTATACATACCTCAAACTCTACAAGCTTAAACTTGTAGAAGAAACAGAAAAGTTTCTTCATCTGAAATGGACTCCTCCTTCTATGTTTCTCATCTTAGTTAATAGCAGCAAAAATAGCAACCTACCCAATTAATTGATCAAGCAAAATATCTTCTGCCCTCCTTTCTCACTCCCCATATCTGATTATGAAGTCTTATTTAATTTGTCTCTTAAATATTTCTTGGTTCAATTTACTTCTTTCCATCCTCACTGCTTCTAGCCTAGCTTAGATTACTGCTTCCCTCACCTAGGTGACATTGTCTACATGAATGGTGCCCTGGAGTTGTGGACTAGACAATATTTGGAGCCCTTCCAGCCCCATCTTTCATCCTCACCCTCTCAAACTCTACCTATAGCATATTAAACATTTTTTAACTCCTTAAATGTTCAAGACTTGTATAAGTGTCACTATATGTATATTATATATGCTACACACATACCACACACACAATTTGCTCTGAGATACTCTATATCATCACCCCTATGATCACCACCAAGAGTAGGTTGGGTGCCCCTTCAATATGACCCCCAAACACCTGTTAGTCTTTAATCAGAGGACTTAGTACTTTTATTATAATTACTCATCTACCTGATTACACCCTCCATAATATATATTTCAAGGACATTTATTTATTTATTTATTACTGTGTCTTAAATATCCAGAGTAGACATATAGCAAACATTTACTAAATGAGAGAATTAATGGATCAATGAATATATGCTAATGTTCAGGCAAAAATATGGTAAGACAGGGGTCATGACCACATTAAAGCCAAGAACTACGGTGAAGTAGGAGATATATGTATATAGGGTCAGTGTCATTATTACTATTCCATCTGTAGAGTAAACTGTAGTTTATTCTTTAACTCCAAAATCTGAGATTAACACTGCCCCTACAAGTAGAAATGTTCAAGGAAAGCCTAGGATCTATGGTGTGTCATTTCCTAATTTCACCATGTTTGAAAATGACAGTTCAGCCAACAACGCTAGACAACGCCCAAGGATACAACTAAAAACACTCAAGTTGCCAGTAAATTGTTTTCCAAATGAGTGATTATTAGGACAACAAAATCAAGTAAATAAGAAATGGAAAAGGCATGACAGGTCATGTAATCTCTCCTGTGAGAATACTCTCTTAAATGTTGGTCTCACTACTCATCAGGGTGAATTGTAAGTACAGCCAGGGATGGAAATGCCACCTTTACCCTTGGGAGGCTATTGTGCAAACCAAAAGTTTTCATTGCTTCTCAGATAAAACCTTTTAAAAATCTGCATTTTCCTCAATGTCTGCATTTTATTCTAGCTCTCACATGCTTCTATCTTTTTAGATTTTATAAATAAAAATAAGTGGTGATATAATCTTGGAGCAACGCTTTTCATTTAACTAAAAGTTATGAGAAGCAAATTTACTCTTTCCATTTTAACATTTAAAATAAGCTTTTATTTCATTCCATTGATGTTTAAAACTTGAAAGGGGTAAGTAAGTCAGAATTTGTCATGTCAGTAGGTTAAACCTTACTAAACCTCAGGAGACTTCAGATTTATTTGCTGTGATGCAAACATTTTTAATGGAATATTGCTTAATTAAGTAAGCTATTAGCTGGAACTGAGAAATGTTTGAATTATATGAAAACTACTTTCGTTGATTTGTCATTTTATCTTATTTTTCCTTGAGAATCTTGCCTGTATTATCTCAATATGCTACCCTTTCATGTAATTAAAGATATTTTGGTTCAATGAATGAGACAATATTGGACTTGTACCGGCAACATTTCCCAAAGATTAATACTCTGCATACCAATTTCCTGAATTTGGGGCATACTTTATATTATTATATTATTTTTCACTGAATATTTTGTTTGAGAATAATTATTATTTCAACTTAAGTATATTTTAAGTGATGCTCATGTCAGGGATATGGTTTTTTCCTAATATACATAAATGCATACAATTTAAACATTATTTCATAACTCCTAAAATATCTTGTAGCCCACAGTTTGGAAAAACTATTCTACTATATTACATTATAAATCTATAGATAATTTTCTTCTTCTTTTATTAGAGACTCTTTCAGAACTATTTTCTGATAGTCTCCTACCTGCTAAAAATCTATATTATAAATTTTTTAGATTTATTATCCTGTTCTCTTGTGCTATAAAATCTATTTAGCTGTAACAAATATAGAGAAAATATGTAAAAATTAGATTAGTTTATTTCTTTGATATGTTTCTAATAGAGGTACTATTGAATCTATTCTAATAAGCAGTTAAAGTATATAACTAATAATACTGAAACAGTACGTGCTAATATTTTAAAAATTCTTTTTTACTGCCACTAGTTATTGTCTGAATATTATGCACTTATACTGTTTTACACATTTTCAATAGTCGCCTTGGTAGAAATTCTAAATTAGATTTTGACTCTTATAAAATCTTACATTTAGCAGTTAGCTTAATTTAGCAATTAGCTTTCTCTGAGTACTATATTGGGTACCTTTGAAAACACTTCTACTTCAAAATTATTAAGGAAAAATTCTCTTTACCAATCAATAAATAGAGATTTACAAAACGTTGACCATTGTGAAAACCTGCTGCAATTATCCTTCAACTGGATTCATTGCCATCTACTATTTTTGTTTATGATCTTTTAGCCAGTTCCAAATCCGTGTGACTCTGTTCTCATCCAAAGCAATTATAATCAATTTGCAAGTAAAAGTTCCTGATCCACTGATTCAAATGCTTCACTGGAGCCCAAGTACATGACGTCTGATCCATCCTCTTCATCCAGTTAGTTCTGTAACTCTATCAAAGAGGCTATTTTCATGGTCTGGCATGATTTGTCCATTATGGACCCTTCTGCTTAAGGTTCAATGTTCCACTGTCTTCTCACTGTTTACAGATTGCCCTTCACTATTTTCTCCCTTGTTTTGCTCCATATTGGTCCATTGCTTGGTTGCATGTAAATATTTTATTTATTTTGGCTTCTTATCAAGAAAGCCTAAAGGAAAGCAACTTGTAGAATCACTTTGCTTTTTGCCAGTTACATGGCATTTAAGGGAGGTGCTTTGTGATCGTTGGTCTTTATTTTATATTTCATTAATTTTACATAAAATCCCATTCATGAAGATTATTAAGAAGTTCTGCATTGTTAGTCCATGGGTACTTGTATTTTCAAAAGACAATAAAACAAGGCAAATTAATGAAGTGTGCGTTGGCTCAGAGGATTCCTCCAATGAAGCAATAGGTTCATCATAGCTCAGATGGAAAATGAACTAATTGTAAGGCAGAGTGAAGTAAAGTGGAAAGGATTTTGAATCTTCATAAATAAATATAAAATTGGTTGTAGAAGTAAAAAATTCAGAAACAGAGATTTCTGGTTACTGGTGCACCAGTAGCTCATTCATAGCAATTATTGGTAACATGTGCAGTTGGCAATAGTTTTAATGATATAAATTACCAGTTGTACTGGCTCCAATTTCCATGATAATTAAATTATTTGGTTATATATGGATAATCCTAAAGTGTAGAACAGTTTGTTCTTTCATATTCCTCCTGGAAATCTGGTGACATTTGCCGATTGTTTTGTGAATGTCTTTTTCTTAAACAAAAAAAGAAATTCAGAGCACTTGTTTTCAAACTTCAAAATTAGTAATGTCTGAAAAGTTAGACATTCCCGTATTATGTTTCTTCTCTGTTTAGAATAGTTTTAAAACATATTTGTGAAAATAAATTTTTTAAAAATTGCAAATCGAGTATTCATGTTTAAAATGCTTTTGCAAAGCTTCTTGTTTTCCCAGTTAACAAAACTATTATTTTTAAAGTGAAAACATGTATTAACTTTTTCTTATTCTGATCCAGTTCAGTAATAAAGCATTTCCACTTATAATTGAAGGGGACTCTTATTTTTAAAATCTGATTAATATCTGATGATATTCCAGGCTAGGACCTGGCCACTAAAAGACTGGGCAATTTACAATTGAAACAAACATGCGTAAAATGATCCTATTAATTGCACATGGCACTACCAGGAGGTATGTGTTTGAGGACCATCAAAGAAGAAGGAAAATTCATTAGATTTTTTTTCAATCAAATAGCTCATTTCTGGATAATTCTGTGAAAATGTAATTGAGAAAAAGTAACAAACACTTGTGAATTTAAATACATATGAGTTAAAGGCTAAGTGGGGAATAATATTGGAATAGTGTAGAAAAAGCTGAAAATAATGTTTTTAATAGAAAAATTAGTTATAACCCTTTCTAGTTGAAGGGCTGCATCCCTTTCAAATTTGCTTATTGACAGGGCGCCTGGGTGGCTCAGTGGGTTAAGTGTCCGACTTCAGCTCAGGTCATGATCTCACAGTTTGTGGGTTTGAGCCTTGTGTCCGGCTCTGTGTTGACTGCCAGCTCAGAGCCTGGAGCCTGTTTCAGATTCTGTGTCTCCCTCTCTCTCTGGCCCTCCCCTGCTCATGCTGTCTCTCTCCCTCAGAAAAAAAATAAAACATTAAAGAATTCAAATTTGCTTATTGACATGTTTTTCCCCCTTCAAGATTTAAATAAGAAACACATACAAAGGGTGACTACAAATTTCAAATTTTTAGTATTTAAACATTTATCATGAGAGCTCTTTTTACTTTGTAAAGCAACTTTTCATTATTCTGATTAAATGCTTAATGATTAAATATTTCCCACTGTAAGTATTAAATTTTTCTAGTTGTAGTCACATGAATGAGCATGCCATATTAGCTATAGGACAATAAAAACATATATATTGACAATAATGATCATTTGATAGACCCTAATATAGATAAAATGGCCTCTCTATAGATCTTAATGTAGATAAAATGGCCCCTCTGTGCCCTGCTTACCTCAGTTGCTTATACCTAGAAGCCCTCAATCTATTTTTGTTCCATGAATATATTAAGCCCAGAAAGATTAAATATTTTCACTTAGAGGAAAACTTATATTCCCATTTTTAATAATAGAAACTCCAGATTCACAGTAACAAAAACCTGCCACTGAATTAAGATGTCTGATTTAAATTCACTAAAAAAGTTTTCAACTGTTTCTATATGAAAACGAAAAAAACTAATACTAAAATAATGTTCTATCTCTTTGCACTTCTACTTCAAAGTACTTACTTTAATTGAAATATCTGTTTACCATTGAAGTAAATATCCTCTATTGTCTCAATGATGACAGAGGCAATAACTAACTTGTTCTCTACAGTCTTTGGTACCCACAATAATACTGAGTATACAGAAGAACTTTGGTAAGTTATTTGCTTAATGAATTAATGTATGGGCATCAGCCAGGGTTCATTCAGGCAGAGAACCGGATCCAGTAGGAGATCTATATGAAGAGATTTGTTATATATGCGCTTGTGAGGGCTGGCTAGGTAAGTCCAAAATCTACAGGGCAGGCTGTTAGGGAGGGGAGGCTAGAACTCGTGGTTCTAGGGCTCATAGTGCTGTTCTCAGGCAAAATTTCTTTTTTCATCAGGGAAGTCTTAGCTCTGCTCTTCATGTATTTCAATGGATTGAATCAGGCCCACTCAAGTTGCCTAGAATAATTGCTATTCCCTACATGTCAATAATAATTTCTCTTACCTGAATGATAATGGACCTTAATCATAACTGTAAAATACCTTCATAAAAACTCCTGGATTCATGTTTGAGTAAGAGGGGGCTAGAACCTAACAGAGTTGACACAGCAAAAAGACCTGAACAAATGGAATATGTGCTACCTTTTCTAGAAGCGGATAAATCCATTTGATTTTAGGCTTTCATGTATTTCATCATTTTCGATAATTTTAAGAATCCTGGCGGCACTTGGGTGGCTTAGTTGGTTAAGTGTCAGGCTTCAGCTCAAGTCATGACCTCACTGCTCATGAGTTTGAGCCCCCTGTAGGGCTCTGTGCTGACAGGAATCTGGAACCTGCTTTGGATTCTGTCTCCCTCTGTCTCTGCCCCTTCCCTGCTTGCTTTCTCGTTCTCTCGCTCTCTCTCTCTCGCTGTGTCTCAAAAATAAACATTAAAAGTTTTTCCAAAAAATCTTGTGTTTTGTCATTTTATGGAAGAGAAACTTGCAGTTAAAGAAAAGATTAAGTAACTTTCAATGTTAACCCCACTAGTGAGGGTAAAAAACTAAAATATATTCATTCCAAAGCTGTAACTCTTAAAAACTATAATCTTCACATGGCATGATTAAACAGAAATTGGTATATATAGAAAGAGGAAAGAAGTGAATGTTCAAGTGAGTCATTTTAAATATTTTCTTAATATTTATTTATTTTTCAGAGGGAGAGAGAGAGAGAGAGAGCATTCGAGCACGAGAGGGGGAGGGGCAGAGAGAGAAGGACAAGATCTGAAGCAGGCTCTGTGCTGACAGATGGGAGCTGGATGCAGGGCTTGAACCCATGAACCGTGAGATCATGATCTGAGCTGATGTCTGATGCTTAACCAACTGAGCCACCCAGAAGCCACCAACGGTGTCATTTTAGTAAAGAATTTCAATTTCTCATTGCAATCTACTTGTTTCCCCTCCCCTTCTCCGTTAATGCGTTCATCTAAGCCACTCCCAGTATTCCTGAAGAGGTGCTAAAAGAGAACATAGGATGATTGAGATAGTGATTATAAAGTATTTATTATCATTCGTGTCTTATTACAACAGAATATTTTGGAAGCCACAAAAAAATGCTTTAGCCAACAACAGTAGGAAAAAACAAACTTCACATGTGCAACTGTCAAAACTTATGCTAAAATTATTATTGGATTTTATTTAACTTTATTCAATGTCTGGGTCTGTCTTCTAGAAATGTTCATAACTGAAAAGGAAAAAACAAGATTTCAGCTTTTTAGTTTGTAATAAATGATTTCTCCATGTCAGTTTTTTATTCTATGTTCTCTTGTATTCTGCCTTACTACTTAGTTTTCTTATTTTCATAGCTAAGCCCCTTATTGACATTATAAGCCCCTAGCTAGTGTTATGTACAAATCTACCTTAAATATAGCTGGGTCTTCTAGATCACATAGAAATTATAATGAGAGAGATAGAAACGAATTTACCTATAATATAACAAAATAGGATATTACTTATTACAAATTTTAGTATTATTTAGTCTAAATTTATGAGTTGGGACTTTGTTAGTTTGATTTGTAAATTTCATAATAAACCTCAAACTGTTTGTTATTCCTTTGCAAACTTAAAGTTATAATAGTACAATAATATCTTAAGAAATAAATTAGTAATCCATGTTCACTTTTTTTCATAAGAAAACTATCCCTATTAAATGACATTGAACAGAATTTTCTTCTATTTATGTTAGCACTACAATGCTAGCTATAAACTCTGTGACTGTCCAAAAGATAGAAATGGTAGAGAACTTTCAGAGAAGTCCAAATACAGTCCAAAGAGAAGAAAGTTTTCCCAAAAGAAAGAAAAATGAAAACAGATGCAGTGTCATCCTCCATTATGTTAGCTCGTGCATGGTTCTTGCTACAGAACAGACATTCAATCTGCTTTGAATTATTTGTCACTTGGCTTCTTTATATTTCCATGCCCTATTTTGCATTTTATTCACTACTCATTGTGTTACACAATCTACATTCTGCAAAAATAATGTTAATATATATTCTTACCAAGGATCAAATATGCTTAACCACGTTTAGAATCTTTGCAAACCTTGACGTTTTTGACTTTGCAACCAAACTTGATCATCTGGGGGTTTGAGTTTGCTTGTTCTTGGCCGAGCTGAACGTAAAGTCCAATTGGACTTTAAAAGGCTTATAAAATATTCAAAAAGCTTCTTGCACATCAAACAGCTCTTAAGACAGAACATTTTGATGAGTTTAGTGTAAATGAATCAGAAGCATATGGATTAAATTTACCTTAAAATACTCCTGGGTTTAAGAATTAAGAGAAAATGTGCTTGGCAAAACACATTTTGGGTTTTGCCTAACCCATAACATTGGAAAAGTATTTCAAGATGTTTGATGAACCTAAATCATGGCTGGGTTCACCCATCCCTAATCCCCTCTAGTAATAGCAAAGGACAGGCAGAGGCAGATTTTAGGTGCATGGATCTAGTTCAGGTTTTTATCATGGCCATCCCAAACTATTGGATAACTTGAGAATGCCCTGCTTTGTCTAAATCAAATATATGCTGGTGTGTTCAAATACAATTGCAGAATGTGTGGTTCTACATAATTATAATAGCTTCTATGTACCCACTCAATAAAAAAGAGAAATCACAAGGTTGATACTTGGAGCATATCAAGAGATGTAGAGAGAATTCAATATTAATTTTAATGATTATTCACTTGAATAGAATGAAAGCTTATCAATTATTTCTACTTTTTAAAGGAACATAAATATGTTTTTAAAAGACTCAAGGTTTCAAAAAGAGGCGACATATACAATAATCAATATCGAGAAATTTTGTTTTCTTTTCCAATATGATTTTTATTCATACATAAAAAGTGGGCAGTGTATATGAACAAGTCATTAAATTATTTGAGTATAACTTTATACTTCAGTATATTTAGTATAAATTATTATTTTAAGTAACAATTCATTCCTGACTTAGGGAAATTCTAATAATATTTGAACTATTCTTCATTTGAATTTATTTACTTGTGGGCAAACAATGTCGAAGGAAAAAGTAATTTATATGCCATCTTCTTTCTCTTCCAAAAAAACAAAAAATCAGGGAGAGATGCAGATCCCTAACTCACATTAATGTAAATAACAGATACTTATGAATTGGCAGCTCAAAATTTTCAAATTACAGCATTAAACATTCATATTCTAAAATATGGCTCATTGTGTGGGAATACTAATAATCTCAACAAAGAAAGTATGTTAGGAAAAACTGGTGGCTCAGTCAGTTGACTGTCCAACTCTTGATTTCAGCTCAGGTCATGATCCCAGGGTCATGGGATCAAGCCCAGTGTTGGGCTCCACTCTGGGTATGCAGCCTGCTTGAGATTTTCTTCCTCTCCTTCTGCCCCTCTCCACAACTCACGCTCTCTGTCTCTCTCTCTCTAAAATAATAATAATAATTTTTTTAAAAAATGTTAAAGATAAAGTGCAATGTAAATGTGAGCTTCTGTAACAAATAATATATTAATGTAAGACATATTCTTGAGGCTTAGATTAGTAAATATGAATTATATTTACCAGTTCCTCAACCTTAAGGAATAGAAAGTGTTTCCAAAGGACACCTAGATGGCTCAGTAGGTTAAGCATCTGACTTCAGCTCAAGTCATGATCTCACGGTTTATAAGTTCAAGCCCCACATTGGGCTCTGTGCTGACAGCTCAGAGTCTGGAGCCTGCTTCGGATTTTGTGTCTCTCTCTTCCCTCCCCTGCTCATGCTTTGCATCTCTCTCTCCCTCAAAAATAAATAAACATTTAAAAAAAGAAGAAGAAAGTGTTTCCATAAGAAGAAAAGCTTTTATGTTATGGAGTGATGATAGGTGATTTTCTGAAATATGATAAGAAATTGCTAATGGGATATAAAGACCTATTTGTGTACATATTTATACAAAGAGGGTATATTTTTTAAAAATTTTCTCTATTTGCTTAATTACTCAAATCAACTTTACAAATAGTTTTTGTTTTCAAATGGGGAATGAAGAGGTAAATAATCCACAAAATGTGCTTATAGAAAAATGTGTGTAGATAAGAGAACTTATCTTTTTTTGTAGGTATACACAATATTATATTAGTTTCAGGTGTACAATAGTGACCTGACAATTCTATACATTATGCTATGCTCACTACAGATGTAGAAACCATGTGCGATCATACTACATTATTAAAATATCATTGACTATATCCCTTATGCTATACTTTACATCCCCTTGACTTACTTATTTAAATAACTGGAAATTTGTTCCTCAGTCCCCTTCACCAATTTCACTCATTCCCCATCCATCTCCCTTCTGGCAGCCACTAGTTTGTTCTCTATATTTATGATTCTGTCTCTGTTTTTTGTTTGTTCATTTATGTTTGTTTTTTAGATTCCACATATAAGTGAAATCATATGGTATTTCTCTTTCTCTCTCTTACTTATTTCACTTAGCAAAATACCCTCTAGGTCTATTCATGTTGTTGTAAATGGCAAGATCTCATTCTTTTTTTACAGGTGAGTAATATTCAATTGTGTGTGTGTGTGTGTGTGCCATATCTTCTTCATTCATCCATTGATGATACTTGGGTTGCTTCCATATCTTGGCTATTATAAATAATGCTGCAATAAACACAGGAGTGCATATATTTTTTGAATTAGTGTATTTGTATTCTTAAGGTAAATACTCAGTAGTGGAATAACGGAGTCATATCGTATTTCTATTTTTAGTTTTGTGAGAAACCTTCATATAGTTTTCTATAGTGGTTGCACCAGTTTATATTCCTAGCACCAGTGTATGAGAGTTTTCTTTCCTCTCCATATGTGCCAACACTTGTTATTTCTTATCTTTTTAATACAAGCCATTCTGACAGGTATAAATTTATATCTTATTGTGGTTTTGATTTGCATTTCCCTGATGCTTACTACTGTTAAGCATCTTTTCATGTGTCTACTGGTCTGTAAATGTCTTTGGAAAAATATCTATTCATGGCCAATTGTTTAGTTGGATTTCTGAGGGAGTTTTTGGTGTTGAATTGTATATGTTCTTTATATATTTTGGATATTAACCCCTTGCTGGATATATCATTTGCAAATATCTAGAGAGATAAAGCACATTGTCTAGGATCACAGGGGTAGTAAATGACAGAACCAGGATTTGAACTGACACCAGTCTCTTTCTGGAGCATGCACTCTTAAAGAACATCTGATGAAAATTAGAATTTCTGGGAACCAAGTCATATAAGTAACTTACATGGAAAAAGATCTATGTGACACCATTTAATTGTAGTTATGTGTTCAATAACATTTGCAGGCACAAAACGGAGGGAGAAAATAATTGTTTCTTTTTTTTAAGTTTATTTTTTGACAGAGAGAGAGCATGAAAACAGGGCAGGAACAGAGAGAGGGGTGGGGCAGAAGTTCCAAAGCAGGCTCCACATGCTGAAAGCAGAGAGCCTGATGTGGGGCTCAAATTCATGAACCGCAAGACCATGATTTGGGCCAAAGTCGGACACTTAATTAACCGAGCCACCCAGGTGCCCTTCCTTTTTTCAATATTTATTTCAGAGAGAGAAAGAGAGGGAGTGGAGGGGCAGAGAGAGAGGGAGACAGAGGATCTCAAGCAGGCTCTGCACTGAGAGCAAAGAGCCACATGTTAGGATTGAACTCATGAACCATGAGAGGAGGTCAAACACTTAACCAACTGAGCCACCCAGGTGCCCCCCAAAAATAATTGTTTCTAAGGGGAAAAGGAGTGGGATAGTTTTGAGGAGGTAGAGAGACCTCTCAGCTGGCCTGTGAAGAATGAAAAGGAATATTTTAGGCCAAAGTGAGGAACAACATTCCAAGTAAAGGGAAAAGCGGTGAAAAAGGTGAGAGAGGGCATAGCGCTATCTGGAACTTCAATATTCCCAGACCACAGACTCCTCAGGGAGGAGAAATAGTGGGCAGAAGCCAGGTCACAGAGGGTTTTATATAAAATGCTGGAGGGTTGTGCTTTCCAATTGCCATTGTCAGATTCTGAGAAAGGAAGTAATAGGAAATAATTTTCCTTTTAAAAAAAACATTCTGACAGGAAGTTTGAGGATTAATTTGAAATATGTAAGTCAAGACACGGAGAGATCAGGTAAGAAACACTTCCAATAATTCAGGTAAAAATGATGAAATAATATTATGGTAATGCCAGGGATGAAAAAGAAAGGAGCAGTTCAAGAAATATGGGAGGTAGAATAAACTGATTTGGTCTGAGGATGGGATAAGAGAGAAGAAAACATCAAAATGACTCAAAATTTTCTGATTGACTCAGAACACAAACAAAGACTTAGAGGTGGGCACTAGGGAGGTTGGCATCATAGAGAGAATAATAAGGCATCTTCTGAAGGTTTGAAAGGGAGCTGTGGAACCAAGAAGCATGAATTATGGGGTGACCCATTTGGATCAATACGAAAAAGTGACATAATGAATCCCTGCTTCTTAATATTGCTCTGCAAGACTCTCTTTCCTTGATTTTAATCTTTAGATAGATAGGTAGGTATTTTCAGTTTATTCATTTATTCATTCAACAAATACTGATTAAACACAATAAGCCAGGTGCTGTGTGACATGACATGCTCGGTATAAAATGATAATCAGAGAGGATTTGTTTTCTCACATGTTTCAAAGTATAGTCAAGGAGATAAATATTAAACAAACACACGGCTTTTCTGAAGCAATAGAAATGAGTACACTGAAACTGTCTAACTGGAAGGGTATAATTTTTACTGTGGAGTTAGGGAAAACTGAAGAAGTGACATGGGAACAGAAAAGTAAACTTTTTATGGTGTTGACTATGTAGCAAAATGAAAAATGTAGGAAAAGATATTCCAAAGAGACTCATGATGGGGGCAAAACCTGTAAGACAAGAGGAGGCTGTTTCTTCCAGAATCTAAAAAGCAGGCTAAGTGTTGACTGTATTTCTTCATGGGTTCCTTCTGGAAAAAAACAGTAGGTCTTCCTCAACTTTAGGTCTTGCTGCCCAGCTCTCCATTTGAGGCACCTACTTGTTTCTTGAACTTAAGTGTAGAAGAGGGTGAGAAAAGTAATCATGTTTTGATTAAAGGAGGGGAAAGGAGTTGCTAGACATAAAATACTCAATTTCTAATTTTTGATTACCCTAATACTAATTCTGACTAGAGAGGGAACAGATTCCAGTACCTTTCTCTCAAGTTTGGGGTCAGTATTTCAAACTAATATATTTATGACCAATCAGTTCATTAGGTTATTATCAGCATATTGCAATATAATGTAATGGAATAGACTATAATAAAGGACATAAAGTTGTATTGAACATAGTAAGGGTATTATTTTCTTTAAATCTTTGCTTTTATCTATACACAGATACACACTCATATATTCACATATGTATGTATTAGTCTGCAATACAAAATGAATTTATTATATGGATTATGATCAAAAGTTGGAAAGATACTGAACTTAGGTATAAATTACTCTCTTAGTATGTGGGGTGATGGAACAACTTCAGTAAAAAGTGTATGCTTTAATAAACTACCATAATCCATTGAAAAAATGTCTTGGCAAACAAGTGTGACATTGTGCAAGTAGCCCCAATGGGAGTCAGTACTACTTCAAAGTGACTCCAGCCTTTGGGAGAGGGGAGGATAACTACACATAGAAGTTCAACTGTGTCCCTAGCCATGGCCTGTGGGCATCTAGTCTGATGGCAGACCCTGCCCAGCAACGAAAGTTCTCAAGGGACAACAAGAAGACTGCCCTACAGTTCACTAGGACTGCAGATCTGGCAAATGCTGGTCTGACCCAAGTAAAGCCCAAGGTGCCCCCAGGCTGGCCCATTAATGACATAGGGACCAAATCTTGCCCACAACAGGCAAAGAGAGCCATCACAGATGACTGGACTGAAGGTAAATGTGGCTCAGCCACAACAGTAGGGCACACACAACACACATGGAGACACCCTGGAAGAGCCAGGTTCTGGTGAACAGGGAACCCTGCACTACTATGCACTACAGGAACTTTTCTTCATAAGGCCACTACTTAAAAGAGTAGGAGATATAGCTAAGTTTCCTAACACATAGAAACAAACACAGAGATTTCCATAAAATGAGAAGACATGTCTCAAATGAAACAACAGGAAAAAATCACAGTAAAAGAGCTAAATGAAATGGAGACAAATAATATGCCTGGTAGAGAGTTTAAAGTAATGGTCATAAAGATACTCACTGGACTGAGAAAGGGTAGAGGACCTCAGGAAGACCTCAATAAAAGACAGAAAACATAAAAGGCAACCAATCAGAGACAAAGAACTCAATCACTGAAATAAAAAATACACTAGAGGGGAAAATAGACTAGAGGAAGCAGAAGAATGGATCAGCAACCTGGAGGACAGAGTAATGGAAAGCAATCAAGTTGAAAAGGAGAAAGAAAAAAGATTTAAAACAATGAGAATAGATTAAGGGAACTCAGCAACACCATCAAGCATCATAACATTTGCATTACAGGGATTACAGAAGGAGTGATAAAGAGATAATTTTAAAAGCAGCCAGAGAAAGGAAAACAGTTACATACATGGGAGACAATATAAGACTATCAGCAGAAACTTTAAGGGCCAGAAGGGAGTGGCATGATATATTCAAAGTGCTGAAAGGAAAAAAATCTGCTGCCAAGAATATTCTATCCAGCAAGATTATCATTCAGAATAGAAGGAGAGCTAAAGAGTTACCCAGACAAACAAAATTTAAAGGAATCCACAACCACTAAACCAGCCTTATAAGAAATGTTATGGGAATTCTTTAGGTGGAAAGGAAAGAACATGAGCAGGAATAAGAAAAGTAGGAATCATAAAAGCAGTAAAATTAACTATAAACTATAAAAACCAGTCAAGAGAGTCACAGAATAAAAGGATGTGAAGCATGACATCATATACCTAAAACACTGAGGGGAGAGGAATGAAAATGCAGTACTTTTAGAATGGATTCAAACTTAAGTGACCATCAATTTAATATAGACTGATACATGCACAGATATTATATATAAACCTAATGGTAACCACAAATCAAAAACCAGTAATTCACATGTAAAAATAAAGAAAGGAACCCAAGAATATCACTAAATAAAGCCAACAAACCACCAGAGAAGAGACAAAGAGAAGAAAGTAACAGAGAAGAGCCACAAAAACAACCACAAGCAGGTAACCAAAATGGCCATAAGTACATATCTATCAACAACTACTTTGAATATAAATATGTTAAATGTTCCAATCAGTCGACATAGGCTGATGGAATGGGTAAAAAAGCAAGACCCATCAAGATGCTGCCTAGAAGAGACCATTTCAGACTTAAAGACACATACAGATTAAAAATGAAGAGATGAAAAAACATTTATCATGGAAATGGAAATGAAGAGAAAGCTGGGGTACCAATATTTATGTTGGACAAAACAGACTTTAAAACAAAGACTGAAACAAGAGACAAAGAAAGACACTACATAATCATAAAAGGAACAAGCCAACAAGAAGATATAAAAATTGTAAATATTTATGCACCCAACATGAGAGCACCCAAATACATAAAGCACTTATTAACAAACATAAAGAAAATAATCAACAGTAATTCAATAACTGTAGGGTACTTTAACACCTCACTTATATCAATGGATAGGTTATCCAACAGGAAAATCAATAAGAAAACAATGGTTTTGAATGACACATTGGACCAGATGTATTTAACAGATATATTCAGAAGATTCTATCCTGAAACAGTGGATTATACATCCTTTTCAAGTACACATAGAACATCCACCAAAACAGATCACATGTTAGTCCAAATAGATCACATGGTAGAACAAATCTCAATCAGTTAAAAAAGATTTAAGTCATACCATGCATCTTTTCCAACCATAATACTATGAAACTAGAAATCAACCACAAGAAAAAATCTGGAAAGAACACAAATCCATGGAGGTTAAACAACATACTACTGAGTAATGAATAGGTCAACCAACAAATCAAAGAGGAAATAAAAACATACATGGAAACAAATGAAAATGAAGACACAATGCTCCAAAATCTTTGGGATGCAGCAAAAGCTGTCATAAGAGGAAAGTTTTTAGCAATACAAGCCTACCTTAAGATGTAAAAGAAATTTCAAATAAACAAACTAATCTTACACCTAAAGAAGTCAGAAAAGAACAAACAAAACCCAAAATGAATAGAGGGAAATAAATAATAATGTTTAGAACAGAATTAAACAAAATAAAAATTAAAAACAAAACCCAAAATAGAACAGATTGATGAAACCAGGAGCTGGTTCTTTCAAAAGACCAACAATAGTGATAAATCCTTAGCCAGATGAGAGAGAGAGAGAGAGAGAGAGAGGACTCAAACAAAATTAGAAATGAAAGAAGAGAAATGACACCACAGAATTATAAAGGATCATAAGAAAATATTGTAAAAAATCTCATGTCAACAAACTGGACAAACCAAAAGAAATGGATAAATTCCTAGAAACTTATAACCTTCAAAAACAGAAGGAGGAAGAAATAGAAAATTTGAAGAGACTGATTACCGGCAATGAAATTGAATCAGTAATTCAAAACTCCCAACAAACAGAAGTCCAGGACCAGCTGTCTTCACGGATAATTTTTCTACCAAATATTAAAAGAAGAGCTAGTAGCTATTCTTCTCAAACTATAACAAAAAATAGGAGGGAAGTCTTCCAAATTCACTTTATAAGGCCAGCATTATTATTCTGATACCAAAACCAGATAAAGACACCACACACATAAAAAGAGAACTGTAGGCCAATATCTCTGATGAACATAGAACAAAATTCCTCACCAAAATATTAGCAAATAAAATCCAACAACACATTAAAAAAATCATTCACTGTGATCAAGTAGGATTTATTTCTGGGATTTAAGGGTGGTTCAGTATTTGCAAATCAATCATTGTGATACACCCCAGTAACAAGAGGAAGGATAAAAACCATATAATCATCTCAATAGATGCAGAAAAAGAATGTTGTACTCCATTATTTCAATAGATACAGGAAAAGCATTTAACAGAGTACAAAATTACACCCCTTAAGAAAGTAGGTTTAGTGGGGTGCTTGGGTGGCTACGAGTCAGTTCAGCATCCAACTCTTGATTTCAGCTCAGGTAATGATGCCAGGGTCATGGGATCGAGGTCCTTGTTGGGTTCCACACTCAGCATGGAGATAACTGAAAACAGAAAACTCCTAGAAGAGAGCACAGGCAGTAATGTCTTAGATATCAGCTGTAGCAATATTTTTCTAGCTATATCTTCTGAAGCAAGTAAACAAAAGCAAAAATAAATTATTGGGACAACATCAAAATAAAAATATTCTTCACAGTGAAAGAAGCAATCAACAAAACTAAAAGACAATCTATTGAATAGGAAAAAATGCTCACCAATTTTATATCCAATAAGGAGTTAGTATCCAAAACATATAAAGAACTTAACACCAAAAAAAGAAAAAAAACCCCAAATAATATAATTAAAAAGTGGGCAGAAGACAGGAACAAACATTTCTCCAAAGAAGACAACCAGATGGCAAACAGACACATGAAAAGGTGCTCAACATCACTCATCATCAGGGAGACCCAAATTTCCCTGTGTGATATCACCTCACACCTGTCAGAATGGCTAAAATCAAAAACACAAGAAACAACAGATGTTGGTGAGGATGTGGAGAAAAAGGAACCCTTGTGCACTGTTGGTGGGAATGCAAACTGGTGCAGCCACTGTGAATGGAGTTCCTCAAAAAATTAAAAACAGAATTACCATATGACCTAATAATTCCACCAGTGCGTATTTACTCAAAGAATATGAAAAGATACATGTACCCCTTTGTTTACTGCAGCATTACTTACAATGGCCAAAATATGGAAGCAACTCAAATATCCATTAGTAAATGGATGGATCTCTCTCTCTCTCTCTCTCTCTCTCACACACACACACACACACACACACACACGCACACACACACAGAGGAATACTACTCAACCACAATAAAGAACAAAATCTTGCAATTTGTAACATCACATATGGCCCTAGAGAGTATAATGCTATGTGAAATAAGCAGTCAGAGGAAGATAAATATCATATGATTTCACTCATATGTGGAATTTTAGAAACAAAAAATGAAGAAGGAAAAAAGAGACGAATGAAAAAACAGCCTCTTAAATATAGAGAACAACCTGGTGCTAACCAGAAGGGAGGTAGGAAAGGGGCTGGGTGAAATATATAAGAGTACACTTGTTGTGATGAGCACTGAGTAATGTATACAATTGTTTGAGTTACTATATTGTACACCTGAAATATTATAATTGCATAATTTAATTATACTTGAATTTTAAAAAATTAAAACAACAAAAAACAAAATAAAATGCCTAGGCAAAGGAAGAGTATAATATACCAAAATAAAGAAAGAAACCAAAGGCTGGTGGAGAGCTCATGATTTGTTTTTGTTCCTCTCTACCATGGGAATCATTTAGAATTTCTATAATCAAATTTACTTATGAGCCATTACCTATGGCATCTCAACTAGGTTTTCCTGGACTTTCCACTGGATCTGTTTAATGTATGGGGGTACTTCCAGAATTGTTCTAGAACAGCTCACTCTATTCCCCAAGGTAATCATTTTGGTGGCTGAACAAAAATAAAGAGTAAGCTATTTGGAATTTGCCCAGTTAATAAAAGAAACCTGAGTTTAATTTGTAATAAATTATATAAATTAAAACATGCTGTCAAACATATCTTTGTTTCTCTACCATAAAAGAAGAAATGGCAGAAATCTATAAGACTTTTAATAATTCTATAGAGATTACTTTTTATTGAGGAATGGAAATCCAATATGAAACAAATAGAATTATGGTATTAATGAATTCTAAAGTTTATGAGTCTCGGATCAGTTATACAAAGCTCAAGGTGACATTTATTTACTTCATATTTTAGTGAGCAGTTTTGATTATTATGTCAGATACAATTGAAAACATGGTTCCATAAATTACTACAGAATAATTCTATATAAATGTGAGGTAATCCCTCACAGCTTAATAATAAAAGTCCATATTAAATCAGATATTCTTGAAATCATTTTGGTTTCTTTTTTTAATTTTTTCTTTAATGTTTTTTTATTTATTTCTAGGAGAGAGAGAGAGAGAGAGAGAGAGAGAGACAGCGTGAGCAGGGTAGGGTCAGAGAGAGAGGGAGTCACAGACTGAAACAGGCTCTAGGCTCTGAGCTGGCAGTCAGCACAGAGCCCGACGCAGGGCTCGAACCCATGAACCGAGAGATCATGACCTAAGGGAAAGTGGGACGCTTAACCGACTAAGCCACCCAGGCGCCCTTCATTTTGGTTTCTAATATGTGTAAAATACATTCATTATTATCATCTCAGAGTTACAACTTTTTTTCATTTGGGATGAGGATTTCTGAACCATATCATCTTGAAAGGGAGTTCTGGACCCCAAAATTTACTATATTTTTTGTGGTTTTTAAGACTAATATGCATATTAAGGGGATCTGCCTCAGTTTCAGGTGGGGTAGCTGAGGTTTACAGATGCTAAGTGATTTGCCCTAGGTTATTAAATATAAAAAGCAACTAAGGAGAATGTTCTTGTGTACAATTTTCCAGATTCAAACTAGTGGATTTAAATAGAAAATCCAATGGAAATTCAAAGATTTGCCCCACAAACCTTTAAAAGATAATAATCTCTAAACAAATAAATAACATTTGGGAATATAAAAATAGGCCAAAGTCTCTACATTCTCTAGCAAAAATATCCTTTGGCATCTTTCCTACTCATATTACAGTATCATATAATATATGAATGTATTAACAATACTTAACAAAAGGTGATTAGGAAATATACAAGTCTGCAAGAGGATTTGGTGCAATCTTACTTTAAACAAAATACAGCACATTAAGCCTGAAGGGAAACCTAAAATACTCTTGAACTACCATAAGTAAAAGAAACAACATGCACTCATAATAACATAAAGGGCTTTTTAATTAAATATAGCTTAAGTATTAGACTTATTTTAATGGCACAATAGATCCTCCAGTAGTCTTGGTTTTGTTGTCATAGAAACTTCTCGTTCCTGCATTTCTTTTTTTTTTTATGTTTTATTTGTTTTTGAGACAGAGAGATAGAGCATGAACAAGGAAGGGGCAGAGAGAGAGGGGGACACAGAATCTGAAGCAGGCTCCCGGCTCTGAGCTGTCAACAACACACAGCCTGACAGTGTGTGTGGGGCTCGAAATCATGAACTGAGCCAAAGTCAGATGCTTAATTGACTCAGCCACCCAGGCACCCCTATGCTAAACAAAAATTTTTAAAAATTAGTTTACAATAGGTTCTCCAGAAATGTATCATCAAATGTAGTGAATCTTTTTGACCTTGATTAAAATTTTAAATATTTTTTTTTAGAAAAACAATCACAACTTATCTGTGACCTTGTTTCATGGCATGTCATTATAAGTAAGATCCCTTTCGAATCCACAATTAGATTTAATGTTCACGTGTCATGACTCTACCAAGCTAGAAAAATAATATGGTTTTCTGTAATAAATGCTGTTCATATTTCTCCCATCTGTATTCACTGACACCTTTCTTCCCTTTACCCATATTGCCAAGTTGAGGTTGCACACTTCATTTGGTTTAGATAACCAATTAATTTTATAAACTTGTGCAAAATTTTAGATATAAGTTGCATTTGATAGGACAGCTTGGGCCACAAGTGGCAGAAAGACAGTACTATTCTTAACAATAAAAGGCAACCTATGGAAAGAATCAATAGAAAATTATACTCCGTTTATGGCTTGTTATCATATCTGACCCATGCAAATTCCTTCATGTTTCTAGTTATTTGTAATACTTTTCCCCCAGATTCCATTCTCATTCCCTTCCCTCCACCCCAAAGGCAAGTATCCTAACTTACTTAATGTGTACTGCTAGCTGACCCTTTAATTTATGACAATGGTTTTATGTTACCTGTATCAATCTGTTTCTTAACTTTTTTTCTTAGCACACTAGTCTAAGATGTTTCTTTGCTTATACATGTAAATTTTTACAGAACAGAGAAATGTGTGTTACTGTCCTAGGCCTCCTATTAATTCACTTTGTGACCTTACATGAGCCATCTACATTCTTTGTGTCTAAGTTTTCTCACTAAAAATAATAATAATAATAACGATTTTTAAGAAGAGATTAGACTAGGTCTCAGATTTTAGAAATAAGCTATATTCAAGGAAAGAATGACATGCATTTTGGTTAGATAAATTTTACAGATACATTGGGGAGAGAAAAGTGCAAACAACCTTGCTAGTTGACAAAGTTGGAGAACCACGTGACAGCAAAAAGCATAAGAGGAAATAAGAGGGTACGTGGTAGTAACTGGCACTGGATCCTACTCAGCTTGGAATGACATCCAAAAGGGTTGACTTTTGACTTTGCCTTCAGTTTCTCTTGTTTGCGCTTAAGGCGTATATATTCATCACATTCTCCAGAGAAACAGAACCAACAGAAGATGATAGATGATAGGTAGGTAGGTAGTAGGTAGATAGATAGACAGATAGATAGATAGATAGATAGATAGATAGATAGATAGAGGCAGACAAGAGGAGATTACATGAGTATGCTCACATGATCATGGAAGCTGAGAAGTCCCATAATTTGCCTTCTGCAAGCTAGAGAATCAAGAAAGCCAACAGTACAATTTCAACAGAGAACCAGAGGAGCCAATGGTATGACTCCCAGAGCCTGAAGGCCTAAGAAACCAGGAGCTCTGATGTCTGAGGGTAGGAGAAGGTGGAAGTCCCAGTTCAAGAAAAGAGAGAGAACTCACTCATTCTCCCCCTTTTTGTTCCTTTAAGGCCCTCAGTGCATTGGATGATTCTGCCTAAATTGGTAAGAGTGGATCTGCTTTATGCAGTCTACTGATTCAAAGGCTAATCTCTTCCAGAAACACCGTCACAGACACACCCAGAAATAAAGCTTTACCAGCTATCTGGGCATCCCTTAGCCCGGCCAGATTGACAGAAAAATTTAACAATCACAGTGTGCACTGTGAAACATGGATCCTTGGGCTGTGCAATGGGAGGAGGTGAAGTGCCTTTCAACTGCAAGACAGACCTACAACAGCAGAAATTATAGGTCTTTCAGGGCAGGGCAGGGGGGAGGAGGGTTTCTCTGGTTATCCAGTGTTCAAGTAGATAGCCTTGGGAAGCTTTCTACTCCAATGAAGAAGACACATTTGGGAATGAATGAAATTTGGGAATCAATGAAAACCAGTATATTTTAAGACTAAGTTTTACCTAAGTCCTGAGAAAAAAAGTGTGCACCAATAACTGGAGTGAAAGGAAAGTGTTTATAAACTAATGGTGACCTGAAATTTTTGAATCTTCATGCAAATATTCATGTATGGCTTGATATTTCACCTTTGGAGTTAACACCTTACTATACTTTTATGTTAAATGTTGTCCCCAATTAGAGCTAAATCTCATGTATATCAGAGGAGAGACTCCAATTAATTTCTCAAAGAAATTAATTGTAACAAAATCTATTCATTAAAATGTTTCAGACCATTTTCAGCTCAAAAATACTACTATTGGCCGAATTTTGCTTTACTTTTGCACTTAAGACACATTTCCATTGGATCACAGATACTCTGGCTTTTGTTAGAGGACATTAGCCTAAAATTATAACCATCTTAAGGGGAGGAGATATTTTTAACAAGATTTGTTTAAAAATGAGGGGTGGCCTTTAATTAAAATTAAAATTCCCTTTAAGTATGCAATATTTATACTACTTATTTGTTACATTCTGTAAAATGTCTGAGTTTCTGGTGATAAAAATTCCTGCCAAAAAGACTATTATTTCCTGGAAATGATTCCTTATGTTTAAAGTAAATGAATTTAGAATAGTTTCCAGAAGAGTCATCATCTAAGCAAGGAATTCTTGAGTACTTAAACTGAAAACCACACTAGTAACTGTCTACACAGCTAAAAATATAATGTAGGGATTTGGATCTAAATAACCCACATGGGCTGTTTACACATGATAATAACTCAATGCTACGGTTTACTAGGCCCATATTAACATTTCCTAAAGGAGGGAGAATAATTGTGTTGAGTATTTTATTTAAATAATTATCTCTTGAGTCAGCCATCCTTAAATAGTGCATGAGTCATTGTTATAGTTATACTCAATAATTATTTTGTTCATTGTTAACAATTGGGCATTGTGCTAGATTCTTGGGGCTCAAAGGTAGTTCTCTCCATTTGCCTCCTCAGTATAGGTTAATTTCTTTTCATCCCATCCACCCCACACTCCCCAAACACAAACCCCCTTATCTCTAGCCTGAACTGCTAGAATGTTCTCATTGATCTCAATACACCAAGTCTCAGCACAACCCCCTTAAGTCATTTTTTAACTTTACAAAGTGATCATTTGTAATGCCAATTTGATGGTGCCCCTGCCAATTTTCAATGTTAATGTCTTCCCATCATCCTCAGGACACAGAGCCTCCACAGTTTTGTAAGACCTATTGTCCCCAACTGCAGCCTCAGCTTCGGCCTCTTCTTATCCATACTCCAGCCACACTGGACTGTTCTATTTTAATCTTTGAAAAATGCTATGCCCCTTCCTGTCACATAGCCATGTGTCCTCTTCCCTCTGCTGAGTGCATGAGCACCAGTATCTCCTTCATCATTTAATTCCAGCGTTACTGTGCATCCTAGCTCAAATAACACTCTTTTAGGGAAATCTTGCTCCACCAAGTCAGTTCCTGGTCTCACACGTGCATAGCAGCGTGCACATTCCCTTTAAAGAAAGTATCGTTACGTGTAATAATGGCCCACTAGCTTACTTGGTTTTATCTGTTTCCCTTACTAGACTATAAGTTCCCATGAAAATATCTCTCATTGTTTTGCACTGGTGTTTCTTTTATACCTTGCTGGGTGCCTACCACCCTAAGTGCAATAGAAAGAAGAGAAGGAAGAAGTAAAGAAATCATCTCCCTTGCCCAGAAATTAATGTTTTGTTACTGCTTTGCTTTGTTTCTACTGTCAGGGTAGATGCTAAGACATGGATATGTTGGGGTGCCTGGGTGGCTCAGTCGGTTAAGCGTCCGACTTCAACTCAGGTCATGATCTCACAGTTTGTGGGTTCAAGCCCTGGGTCAGGCTCTGTGCTGACAGATAGCTCACAGCCTACAGCTTGTTTCAGGTTCTGTATCTCCCTCTTTCTCTGACCTTCCCCTGCTCACACTGCCTCTCTCTCTCTCTCTCTCTCTCAGAAATAAATAAAACATTAAAAATTAAAAAAAAAAAAACACGGGGGGCACCTGAGTAGCTTAGTCGGTTAAGCGTCCGACTTTCGCTTAGGTCATGATCTCGGGGTTCGTGGGTTCGAGCCCCGCGTCCGGGTCTGTGCTGACTGCCAGCTCAGAGCCTGGAGCCTGTTTCAGTCTGTGACTCCCTCTCTCTCTGACCCTACCCTGCTCACGCTGTCTCTCTCTCTCTCTCCTAGGGAAAAAACAAAAACAAAAAACATGGATGTTTCCTTTAAGTGGATCAAATGGTGTCAGACAATCAGAATACATACCAAATTTTATTAAAAATAACTAATTTTCTTTGCTTTTTGTTCTCTCAAGTTTCATACAGGACCGAGGCCTGGCTAAGAAATCTTAAAATTACATGTTCATAAATAATTGCATTGTTTTATGATATAGAAATTAAAAATTATCAGTCTCAGGTCTCAAACCTGAGGGTCAATGAAGAAAATTGTGTAAGCTTCAGAAGGCAAAAAACTTCCATATCTCTTACCACAATTAAAAGGATTTTTAAGAAGTACATTCTAAGCCCAGACTTGAAAGTTAAAAGCCATTAATTCTGCTACTGGCCATGGAGGGGCCGTGGAAAATTACAACTATTAGGAAATTAGAAGTCATTCAGGCATTAGCTTCTGACCTTTATTTTGAAAATGACGCAACCTAAGAGAGGCTGAAGACCACAGAGATATGCAGTGATACAGCAAGTGTTATGTTTCAATTAGGACTTTCAGCTGCAAATAGTACAAACTCGATCCAAACATCCTAGAGGGAAAAAAGATATATTGGTTCCTGTGACTGAAAATTTGAGAGTAACTGGTATCAAGTACTACTTGATCAGACAATATCAGCAGGACCTGGTTTCTCTTTATCCATCCCTTGGATCTACTTTATGCTATTTTGGCTCCTTTCTATTTTCTCAGATTCTCAAATTCTTCCCTCAGATGGAAACAATGACTATAGCTATTCTTGCTCACTAGGATTTCAGGTTCATGTCCTGTAGGAAAGAGAGCTTCCTTCTGTATTTCCTCAAAATGAAAGTCCATGAATTGAGTCTTATTGATTCTTAACGTGAAATTTTGGATTATATGTCATCTACTGCATCTCTGAATGGAGGCCCATCCAAGTGGGCTTGGCTGCCAGAGATTGATGGGATAGATGCTGATTTGCAAGCATAAGTGCCCACTCCATGGGAGAACTCTGGTATGCAGGCTCTGTGACCATTATTCCTTTCAAATGATGAATTCATTGCAAAAGATCAATGGTCATGCTGACCATAGGCCAAAGTCATACAGCATAACAATGAAGGGGAAAACCAAGGAACAATCTTCTCAACTGTCACACTGAGAAAAGTAGTTGAAAAGGAATATAATCATATAACCCCATCCAGAGCAATCATTGAGAGCAGTACTCTGTCTATAGGTGCCATATAACCTTTCAGGACACTTTGGAACCAAAGCCAAGGCATTTCTCAGATATGTGTGTGGGGATGGATGAAAGGGAGAAGATGGGAATTATGAGAGTCTTTGTGTCTTTTGAATTCAAGTGAGTGTGACAGGTGGATGAGAAGAAGGGAACATTTTCATTTTGGTCAGATGAACCAGGGCTTATAGGTAAACTCTCTCCTCATCTTTTAGCAATGGTGTTTCATCATTTATGATATGGAAAAAGTGAAAGAAGGAATGTGTGATACATCATCTTACCTCATCATGTATCAGAAGATTTAAAAGAAAATTATAAAGCACTTTTTAAAAATTGAAGAATCATAACACCCCTGTGTCAAAAGGAACACTCACCATTAATTACTGGTAATTTGAAAATGCATATATTATTCTACATCCTGGTAAATACCACGTTGAAGTGGCACCATTTTGAACCAGCTCCTTAACCTTCCTGGGGGTCATATCAGATTCCTTAATTACATTATCATGGGGCTGAATTGTTCTTTCCCAAATTATGCCCTATAAGACATTAGTGCCAGTACCATAAGAAAAGTTCTCAGTGGCCCAGTAGATTTGAGGAACACTGGAAGAAAATAAATTAAATCCAACTTCATAACAGAACTTCTTATAGTCTTTAACATACAAATGAACATTGCAGGTCTCCAAGTTTATCATAAATAGTGATTCCCAAACTCTTTTAACCAGGAAACGTCTTTAAATGAACACTTCTCAGGAATAATGTGCTGTATAGAATCTCATCTTGAGAAACACAGGACCATAATTTAAAAGTCTTCTTTTTCTAATTCTGAAGACTCTATAAAGACTCTATAAATGTAGTCTGGTTTCTAATACTTAGTGAATCTTAAGGAAGGGACAGATTTTTTTTTTTTTTTTTTACCAAAAATGGATTTACTGAATAACATACAAGCTATCTTGTGACCTGTGTTAGAAATGCCTTCATTATCATTTTTAAAAAAGGATTGGTTAATATTAAGTCTGTGCCTTTTAAAGAATCTTCTAACAATTAAGTTATAATAACATATCATCCAAGGGCAGCAATCATTTTTCAAAACTACTGATTTGGGTTAATGCTGCAATATTCATGTAATAAGTAGTATTGGTAGTCATTATAGCACACTAAAGTATTTGCCAATACAAATTTTAAAATGTGTTTAAAGTCCTACACATTCATTTTCCCCATATATATAAGTTGAAACAATTGAAATCATATACAAGTAAAATTGAGAATTTTTTTCTGAAAATTTTATTTAGTAGATGAAATGTATAGATTTAAAACAGTCCCAGGCCACAAAAGATAATTAAAAATGTTCACCTGGGAGGTGCCTGGCTGGTTGCTCAGTCAGTAGAGCATGCGACTCCTGATCTCATGATTGTGAGCTTGGGCCCCATGTTGGATGTAGAGATTACTTTTAAAATAAAAGATATTAAACTTAAAAAAAATCACTTTGGGGAATAGACTTTACATGTATAAGTAATTCCTGTGAATGGGAAGATTCAATCATATTAAAATTACTACATTGGAGAAATTGCATGAAAGAAAGAAAGAAAGAAAGAAAGAAAGAAAGAAAGAAAGAAAGAAAGAAAGAAAGAAAGGAGGGAGGGAGGGAGGGAGGGAGGGAGGAAAAGAAAGAGTATCTGAAAAGGCAAAGGACAATGATCAACAAAAATGCTAGCCTATCAGGACCACTGGATTCATCAGAATGCTGCATCATTCTTCTAAACTGATATTAATAGTGACATCCAACATCCAACATCAGCCTCTTTTAAAAGACTAATATTAGTTACAAGGTCACTAAAAAGCCAGTGTGAAAGCATAGCTGATAGTCCCAGAAAGAAGGTAAAAAAAAAATTTACTATTACTTTGGCCAGGAGTCATTGGATTCAAAAAGGCACATAAATGATTTTCTGACTTGTTAACAAGACGTCCAGCTTTCCAGCTTTAAAGTTTTACCCAATATAACCTGGGCGAGCTGCAGTGTAAATCTGAATTTCCTCTTCCCATACTCTCCTTTCTCCATCTTCATGTTTGTTTCCCTTTAATAGTCCCAACAATAGCCCCAACCTCTCATGTCACCCCTGCATGCCCGCTCTTTTCTAGAGGAGATTTTAACAGCCACCTTTTCTCCCATTTGTTCTAAGTTCTGGGCGTTACCCGGTTATGGCAAGCTTTGCTTTTACATTGCCTCATCATGCTCTGTACACTTCATGCTACTTGAGAAGCTTTTCTTCTTTTTCTTTCTCTGCTCTATTTTGATGTGGATGCATGGGCATCTCCGACCATGTCTGGAATCATCCTAATAACTATCTAGAGGGCCCCCCTTTCATCTGTTACCTTCAAGTAGCACATTTAGGAAGATACAGATTTTTGTTTCTTCAGGGAAAGTTTCTCTAACTAGGAGGCTCAGTTTCATACCAGAGACAAAAATTTTTTTAATTACATTTCATTGTGGCTGCTGGAACAAGAGCATGTCTCTCGTGCTACTGAGCCATATACAGTCTTCTACCTCTAGCCAAACCCTCATCATCTTAAACCTACAGACATTTGTAGACAAACATCCTCACAAGTAAAATTCTAAAAATATCATTCCATTCACTCACTCCATTTTCTCTGTTCATTTTTTCAAAGAGTAAAACCAATCAAATATTCCTGAATGCCAGATGTGTCACTACCCATGGTATCACCCACAGTCACCACTTTAGAGAAAGTTATGATCAGACTAGCATCCCTTCTTATGACCCATTGCTGCCAAAATTTTCTATCTTAATCTTTATTTTAAAATGCTTTGGGGGTACCTGGGTGGCTCCATTGGTTAAGCGTCTGACTCCAGCTGAGGTCATGATCTTGTGGTCCATAGGTTCGAGCCCCGAGTCAGACTCTGTGCTGACAGCTCGGAGCCTGGAGCCTGCTTCTGATTCTGTGTCTCCCTCTCTCTTTCTGCCGTGCCATTTTGTGCTTTGTCTCTCTCTTTCTGTCTCTCTCTCAAAAATAAACATTAAAAAAATTGTCTTAATGCTTCATAGTTTCTTGTGCCCACCATTCCTACTTCACCCTGCCTCATATCAATCATACCTTATCTGAGCTTCAATTCCATCACAATCAAGTTTACCTTGTTCTCTGAAGATGTCCAACCTTGTGTGTGTATGTCTGTGTGTTTTATCACTTCATTTTCTGTTCCTTCATCCCAAATTATCCTTACCCTTTTCTCTGTCTGAAGAATTCCTAGTCATTATTCTAGTATCAAATTTCACCTCCACAAAACTCTTTTCTACTTTCTCTACGTGAGTTCCCTCCACCCTCATTTTTGCCCCCTTTTACATATTTCTGTTTTACATATATTCTATCAGTGGATTTATACCCCTCTTCTGTACACCATGCTTGAGAGCTTATGCTGATGATCAGTAAGGTCATAAATGACAATCCCTTTGCCCTGCCTGTCAAACCCAGTTGACAAACACAGAATTCAAGCAGGCAGAGGTCAAAATATTACCCTTTTAGTTAATGAAAGTGATATAAGGGAATATGTTTCAGACTTCTGGGCCAAGTGGACTTATTAGTATTTTACCTCTTAATTAGATCTAAGTGCTCACATAACAGGCAGCACTGAGCTGGCATAGGAACAGGGCCTAGTAGAGAAGCTCAGTACTTGACCAGAGACAAAGTGGGAACCCATGTGCCCTGCAAGTGCAACCAGACAGATATGACAAGAAAGAGATGGAAACATTCTGCCAGCTCCTCCTCCCACACTCATCAGGCAACAGAGGGACGTGAGGGGGGCATTCTTCCCGTGTGCTTCTCTAACTCTGTGTCTGCAATTCCTTTTTTTATAAGGACATCGGTCCTTTTGAATGAGGGGGCCCAACCTACTGCAGTCTGATCTCATCTTAATGTATTTCATCTGCAATGAACCTATTTTCAAAAAACATCTGATTCTGAGGTTCTTGGGGGAGGACTTCAAGACATAAATTTGGTGGTAAGGGCACATTTCAACCCATAACAAGGTGATTACTTATATAGATATCACTAAGTTATCAAATATCATCAAATACAGACAGGAACTAACACTGTAAAATAAACTACCCTGTGATGCTTCTTCACTTAGAATTTTAATCCTTGTGAAAGGGCTCCTTTAGACTTATTTATATATTTTGTAATGTATCTCTAGTGTATATATTTAAAAATATAAATGAAATAAACTAGCTAAGCTTTTCTTTATAATTTTTTCACATTTCAAGTTCAATTTTTGGAATCCACTCAGAGTTATCTATCAGTGGCTTTATTTTTCCACAGAGCAGTGTCCTCTGCTCCATCAAGAGCATTGGTAATAAAACATTTCTTTTAAATACAGTCTGATGTCATTTTTGGGATTCTCTTCCAAGCCATTGACACCCACTCCACAAATTTTGATAGTCAGGCAATTATACTTTCTTTTTTTTTTTTTTTTTTATGCANCTGTAAGATAGTATCCAATTTCACAGATGCTCGATGTTGGGAGGGCAGGAAGCCTATCTTGGAATCAATGAAATACAGTAAATATAAACTCTATTACAAATCCTGTATTAGTTTTCTCATGGCTTCTAGAACAAATCATCACAAACCTAGCAAATTAAAACAACACGAATTTGTTATCTGACAGTGGTGTGGATCAGAAGTGCAGCAGTCGTCTTATGGGGCTAAAACCAATGGGTCAGAAGGTGCATTCTTTTCTGTAAGCTGTAAGGAAAAATCCATTTTCTTGCCTTTTCCCACTCCTAGAGGCTTCCCATGCCTCTTGGCTTTGATTTGCGCCTTTCTTCCATCTTGAAAGTCAGCAACATAACATCTCTCTGATCCTGTTTCCATCAGGACATCTCTTTCTTAGACCACAGTTAGGAAAGGCCCTCTACTTTTAAGGACCCATATGTTTAGACTGACCCCACCTGGATAATTGAGAATGATCTCTCTATATCAAGAACCTTCATTGATTCACATCTGCAAAGTCTCTTTTGCCAAACAAGTAATATGTGGATATCTTTACGGGGACCATTATTCTGCATACAGCAGAACTTATTCACATGCTACTGTCTTTTGACTTATCTTTATGCCTTTTTAAGGAACAAGTGTGTTTTTGATCAACCAAGTTGATTCACAGTAGGTGTGCTGAATATTGAAACAACAAAAGGAATGGGTGTGTGTGTTCTGATTCACTTCTATTAAAACAAGAAGTGACATCTGCAAAGGAATGAGATATGGCAAGTATGGCACATTCATGAATGAGAAGAAGCTTGGGGCAGTTAGAGTTTAGGTTGTATATTAGAGACCCTTGTGATAGGAGTCTAAATATACAAATTATGAGAAATCTACATATGTTGTTTACAGGTTTGGAATTTATTCTGTATCCAAAGAATATTTACTGAAGAATTATAAGCAGGAAAGAGAAAGGATGGAATTTAATAAAATTAGTTTGATGATGGTACAAAAGATGATTTGAGAAGTAGAGGCTAGGGTTGGAAAGTTTACATTTCATGCCATAATTCAAGGGGGATATCAAAGACAGGGTATTTAGAATGTAGATCTTCGGATTTGAGGAGTTATGCTTTGTTCCCATTGCCAACTTCCTAAAATTTTCCCAAGTTTTTCTAGAATATTTAAAACCATGTCCAGAATTCTATTATGTTCATTAGTTAGGATTTAATTATATATAATTCCCTAGGAAGCATGTCTGATGATTAGTATACAAATGGTCAGACTTTCCAACCAATTTAAATCAATTAGTTTTTATGAGGCTGTTTTTAACTTTCTGAAAGCCACCCTAAAGAGCTTTCCTTATCCGCAGTCAAAGAAATGTAACAGAAGAGAAATGAAACAGGAGGACTTGCCCTGCTGTTGCTGCCTTTGAAGATGAAGGAGGCCACAAGCCAAGGAAAAGAAGTTCCTTGGGTAGAATCTAGAAACTGGGAATGGTCACAGCTGAGAGTCAGCAAGGAAATGGATGTAGAGCCACCAGAATGAAGCACAGGCTTGATTTTTGCTTTGTGAGATTTGAAGCAGAGAATCACCTAACCTATAGAATTGTGAGATTAAAAAAAAAAAAAAAAAAGTGTACTGCTGTAAGCCACTAATTTATGGAGATTTGTTATGGCAGAAATAGAAAACTAATACAAGTGCTGTGATAAAATAATTAAATAAACATAAACATTTTCTACTTAAATATACTTACCCGTAACAAAAGATTTTCCAATTCTTTTCAAATTGCTTCTTTCTTACTCTTTACTAAACTAACCATGAGACTCTTTAATGACAGATTTATAAATATCTGCTTTACTGTCACTAGACTAGCTTTTAGTGAACTTTGGGTATACCCAGACTAGCATTTCATGGCCTCATATTCTTCCTACCTAACCTAATTCAGACATTTTATTTAAAAAATTAGGTACATAGCATGTAAAAATATTGGCTTTGCTCCTGGATTTTCAAATAGGGCTGTTTCTCATTTTGTGCCCTAGCTACTTCTGCTTCCTTTAATATTGAGAAACAAGTCCAAGTACAATGGGGAGGTTAGGTTCTTTCAACCTGCTTCAAATTGATTTTATTGACCCTACATAGCCAATAGGCTATTCCCCTATCAAGATGCACTGTGGATATTCTTTCTATGTTCCATGGCTTTCCCTATAGGAATGCAAGTGCTGTCATTGACTAGAAGAAGGAAAAAAAAGAGGCTAATTTGTAGCATCTAAGACTGAGTTGAGACCAAAATCAAGTCTTTGAGAACTAGGCAGATAGAGAGTGAATAACCTCCAGACTACTGGTATGACCAGGGAAATCATGAATAATAGTGACTGGAGCACTAATAGTCTTCTGCTGGATAGCAGGAAGGTCTTCCTTCCTAATCCATCACCTTGAACCTTTCCTCCAGGATCTCTTACAGTGTAATGACAACTTAATGACTTGTCCATACACTGAGGGGACAATGATGGGAAAAATCAAAATTAGCCCCTCCACAGTCAAGAGAACTAAAGTTAAAACTTCCAGAAGTTAAAACTTCAAGCAATAATTTTCTGTCAGTGCAAAGCCCTCTTCTTTCTTCTGAACACATGCTATAATTCTCTTTTACTTCAGATGTATACCTGAATATCCTTTTAGATGTATCCATTACCTTGTTGACCATGACTCTTCCTGGTTTCTAATATATATCTACTCTCCTTTTGAATGTATATTAAACCTGTTTACTACTACTCTCTTATACACTTGAATGATTTTTCAAATGTATTGCTTATATTTGAGTACAAGGGACTCCTTCTTCTGTGTATATCAAAATAATTTACTGAATTATAAAAGGTTGGGAGGACTTTGGGTTGTTTTCTTGACATGTAAAGAATCAGGTCGGAGCAGACACCAGATCCACGCCTGTAAAAATTCACCTCAGCTATTCCTGTGTGTGTATATTGAGGAAATATTACAAATTATGTTTCACAACTCTCATTAATAAATTTGTGTCATTTTTACATTCTCCTGAATCTATTATTCTTTAGCTGGATGCTTCAGTTCACTCTTTGTTCAACACTTGTTTTGGGTTTTCTTACAAAGACCTAGAATTTGAGCAGAAGAAAAGAGACCATTGGTTTGAAAGGTCAAGGTGTCCCAACTTCACAAGATGCTCCATGTAGGCAGGGTTCCAAGTGAAAGCAAGGTTGAGAAGTAGAGTGAAGATTAGTATTTTGAAGACTAATCCTCTGTCTAACCCACTACTAGACCAAGGAATCTTTTTTTCATCAAAGGCCAAGACTGTAGGGAGAGGAATGAGATAAATGAGACTCTCCCCCCAGGCATAGAATTTCAGAGGCACCCAAAATTCAGTAATGTAAATAGTATTTTGGGGGGTGCCTGGGTGGCTCAGTTGGTTAAGCGTCCAACTTTGGCTGAGGTCATGATCTCACAGTTCATGGGTTTGAGCCCCGCATTGGGCTCTGTGCTGACAGCTCAGAGCCTGGAGCCTGCTTCAGATTCTGTGCCTCCCTCTCTCTCTGACCCTCCCTTGCTCACGCTGTCTCTCTCTTTCTCTCAGAAATAAATAAAACATTTAAAAATTTTTAAAAATAAATAGTATTTTGGTATAATATTTTTGAAAATACAAATTAATGCAAAAAACATCAATGGTGAACAATTTATCAAAATTTGAAATAAAAACAAAAATTTGGTATTTTGTTACCCTAGTAGCGTAGTAGGGAATGTTCTTTGGAAAATACAGGGTCAAAGAACAGAGGAAGGATTTCTTGTTCCCTATTGATCACTTACATGTGGTAGGCACTGTTCCAGGCAAAAAGAACACAGCAGGGAACCGAACATTGCAGTAGTGTTCTCACGAAGCCCACATGAAGTCTTTTGCATTATGGTGGGGGAAACAGAAAACATGTTAAATAAGCTAAATGCATTGGATATTAGTGATAAAGTCTAAGGAGAAAAAGAAAGCAGGAAAGAGAAATAAGAAGAGTGATGCAAATGTTGATAAAGTAGCCCAGAAAGTGTCTGAGAAGTTGGCATTGAAGACCTGAGGGAGATGAGGAAGTAGCCATAGAGAGCTGAAGCTTTTCAGGCCAAAGGGATTGCAGAGGCAAAGGCACACGGTAGGAGCATGCATTACCTGCTCTAGGAACAGCAAGGCCAGTATGACTGAGCAAGCAAGTGGTGAAGGGGAAGAATAGTAGTTGAGGAGAAGCACAGTAGGGTGAGAGGGCATGATCATGTAGGGCCTTAAGTCACTACAGGACATACCTTCTACTCTGACGAGAAGCCCTTAGAGGAGCTGACCAAAGAAGTGACATGATCTGACATGTCACATTCCCAGACGTACTGTGCAAATAAAATTGATTCCTGTCACAATTTTGTCTCCAAGCATTTCTTTCTCTTGATTAGAAAATGAAGGAAAAAGAGTTGATTCTGTGGAGGGGCAGGAGTTATATTCCTCAGCTGTGAAACCCGGGCCTGTGTCCAGCCTCACCAGGGGCTTTAGGGTAAAGAAGGGATAATATTTCACAAATCTATCTTCATGTCCTATCAACAGAGTCATCAAGAGCTGAAGCAATAAACCTCATTTTTAAATGTATAGTTAGAGGCAGATACGAATATAGATGTAGGCATAGATATATGTGTAGTTATAGATGTGGATATGGATATATTTAATAGCAAAATATTTTGTAATTACAGACTAATAACATAGTAATTACAGAAGTAGTTTTAAAAGATTTTCTTTCATCTATTATTTGAGTGTTTGGAAGGATACTAGCAACTTCCTTAATTGAACAGGAAAATGCATGTAATGCAAAGAACTTAAGAAAGAAGACAGATCCTTGTGTGTTTCTGTGTGTACTTCATTATTAAACGCTGGCATAGAAATTTGTAATATTCTGTGCTTCAAATATAAACTGCTTTGCTATCCATTACTTTATTTTTTTAAGTTTTCTTATTTATTTTTGAAATCTGTGAAGCAAGAAGCATTTTGTATGTTGGAAGAATGCCTTGTTTATTAATATTGCTACGTCAAATACTCATCAAGATTGGTAGCAGACAGCTGCTGATAATGCATAAACAGGGAGCCAGGCCTTTTGATGCCAAATTCTACCCTCTCTTATATGAAGACAAAGGCTATTTTTACTCAAATCAACAAACGCTTTCCCCCAACCCTGACTTCTAACAAAAGGCATCTAAGGGCAGAATCTGACATTAATTTCTGTTTCATTTGTTTGGAAGAGTACAAAATAGTGAAACAAAATGAGAGGTGCCATTTGCCAAGCTGATATTCAGCCAGTAAGCGTTAGCTTGGCCATGATGGCTGCCTAGTGCTGGCATCCAGCCTAGCTGTTCAGTGCCCCATCCTGATGGAATTTGCTCTTGCTTTCCTGGGAGATAAATGTTTTGACTGTCAACTCTGGCATCAAGAATTGAACATGGCTTTTGTTTTATTTGTTTTTAAAATCTAGGTCAGAATATCAGGGAAGATACAAGAGGTTTCCAAAGAAGACATAGACAGTGCAGAGCTTTTCTGCTAATAAATACTTTCTCCTCTTCTTTTTTCTTCTAAAGTGAAAGTGGTAAAGCTGGCAGAGTTAACAAAATATTACTAATATTATTAATAAAATTATAACAATAAGTTAATAAGACTTACTAATAGGTTAATACAATGATACACTATATAAAGCAGTTGCATGTCCCACAGAGTTCATCACAACCAAGCCATAACAATGTTAAGCAATAAACATTATGATGAATAATGCTCACAATAGTCTCCCAGAAAACCCTTTCTATATCTAGTTAGACACATTTCCCTGTTCTTAAAGCATAGTTGAAAATGAATAATTTCTCTGAATTCTACTTCTGCCATTCCTTCAATTCACTATTGATCTCAGTTTAAACACCCCATCATAAAATGAACCTTCAACATCACTCTGGATCTGTACCTCTCGGTGCACAATTGCTATTTATTTTCCCGTATACAAATAGAAAATCTCACTGAGTACTTTTTATCAAATGTGCTTTTAGGCTTTACCTATGTGAAGCAATACTATTAAAGCACCACAGAGAGTTAGGATTTCATTCAGTTGGCTCACTTTTCTGTATAAGGGCTTGGCACAAATCTCAGTGTCCCGCAACTTCCAAGTGATAAAATGTAGCTTTCTACTGATTTATATATTAATCTATTCTGATTATATACAGATAGATTTTTTTTTTAATCTTTTAATCTCTCAAAGTGATGTTTCTGGTGGTAAGACATGGTAATGCTACAATAGCATTTTCTACGAGAATAGATTCTTATCAATACTCACTTCTTCCCAAAGGATCACATCCAAGCTTCTCCTCTAAGATTTTCTCCCACAGAATGAGAAAGAAATCTCAGTAAATAGAGTCATTTGACATTTTGACTATTCAAATGCACCAAGTATGAATTTAGGTACTAATTGGTCATTTTAGAGGCCTGAAAATTTCACGAAGGGAAATGTTCCATTGTCACAGTGTGGCCCATCAGCTCTGATCCAATAATGCAGAATTCCCTTCCATATTAACCAAGGATCATGTAGAATTTGTCTCCAGGTGTGATTGTTGTCATCAGTAGGAATCAGAGGATTTCTTTTGCAGGTATTAGATGGCAAGACTCAGGAAATAAGATACAGGCATGAATCAGTCTGAGTTTCACAGAAACTCAGCAGTGTACACTGAGAAAGCGAAGGGTTGTATGGGCTGAGTTTTGTCACCCCCCCAAATTCACATGTTGAAGCCCTAGCCCCCATTGTGACAGTATTTAGATATAAGGCCTTTAAGGAGGTAGTTAAAGTTGAATGAGGTCATATGAGTGGGCCCTAATCCAGAGACACTGATATATCCTTATAAGAAGAAGACACTAGAATGCAGCCACACAGAGAAACGGCCATATGAGGACACAGCAAGAGGCCATCTGTAAGCCAAGTAGACCAAGGCCTCAGGAGAAACCAAACCTGTGGATATTTGAACCTCCAGCCTCCAGAGGTTTTGTGGAAGAATTCTATTGCAGCAAAATACAGAAGTCTCTTCGGGATCTCAACTCCTATTTTACAGTTTTAATCAAGTATATCACTTGGCTCTTAGTGATTCAGAAAGCAAAAAGTATGCCTACAAATATATGGCCTATTTTCAAAATATTTGTATTCATATGTAATATAAGCAATGCAAGTAATGTAAAAGCCTGCCAACGTGGTAGTATGACCGTCCTTTTCTCTCTCACTGCCTATATCACCCCCATATCCAATCCCAGTTCCTTCTGTGTTCTAAGTCAAAGCCAGGAAAGATGCTCCACAGACATACCTTTTTATAATACGGTTGAGCCTGATGTTTATTTTCTCAGGGTTAACGTCCAGATTGCTGAAGGTACTCCTTCCTGAGGTTAGACCATCTCAAAGGCTTCTTCTTCTACACCGCCGTCTGAATCTGAACCCTTCCTTTTCTGGCTCACCTCCTCCCATCTCCCACTCCCTTGCTCTAACAGCTGTCATATACAGAGCAGAGGAAGCATATGCTGGAGGTGGGATGACAGAAGCCTGAACAATACCAGCTACGGGGAGGATGAAAGAGAGGAGGTCCAGAAGAAGCAATGTCCTTGTCAAACAAGAGTGGCACTTTTTTCCTCTTGGAGAGAGTAAGGCTAAGCCTCATGCCCTGATGTAGTTCAGAAGCAAGGATTATAGTATAGAGTGGTCTCCAAGTTGGGGATCCCATATCAGCTGAACTGTGAAGAGAAGGAACTTGAACCTGGAGAGAAGGTAGGACTAACCCTACCTTCCATGTGTGTGCTTGACCAGTCACCAGTATGGTCCTTTTGTAATGGACTGTACAGTACACTCTTACTTCTTTGGTAACTTACGTAGTGCTTTAAGGTTCTACCGCAAATTTCCAGGCTAAGCTACTTGCCACCTTGACCTAAAAAAGTAAATCCTAAGAATTAGCATCACAAGGAGAAATGGTTTTCCTTATTTCTTTCCTTTTGTTTCTTTTTATTGTGTCTATATAAGAAGATGATATTAGCTGAAATTATGTTAATCGTTTCACAACACATAGAAATTAAATCATCATGCTGTACACCTTAAATTAATACAGCAATATGTCAATTATTTCTTAATAAAACTAAAAAAAAGTGATAGTGATATAACTTTTATTAAAAGTTTAAAAACTAATCAAATGAAGGAGAAAGGGGCCTTCCTCTATTTGTCTGTCCAGGCAACAGACCTCTGCTGTGGATGAAGATGGAGGACCTTCATGATAATTAGAACCAGGGCCCATTGCTCATCAAGGAAACAGGCCAAGAAGGACAAAATAGACACTTCATCCTTATCCATTTCAAGTAAGATTAAATGTAGAAATATCTGTATCATCAGCCAGAGAGAGCTTGACACCAGTTTTAATTGGAAGTAAACAGAGAGCTGTAGAGGAAGGGCAGGCTGACTGGTCAAATGAGAAGCTTTGATCAGATTTCATTAGGTCATCTCATGCAGAAACAGGCTAAAATTTACAGTTGGACCAACAGTTTCTCTAAAAGTGGGCCAAAAAGTATCTAATATATATTTTATATAACAGAAACTTTCCAGAATCTAAGTTTCTCTAGTTTTAAAATGAGGTAAATGGTCTTCCTCCTTTACAATTCTCAGAGACATTTTAATACGATACTGCCCGTGGTATCTGTTAAGTTCCTTTGAAGAAAAACAGAAGGAAATAGAAGACATTGTTAAGGTTCAAAGACTATTTGTTGTTGATCTGCTTGATAACATAATTTCTGAAAAGCTCCCTTACCTCTACGTGTTTAGGCAGAGAATTTTACCTAACTTTTCTATGTTTTGGTAGGCAAAGCAAAACAAAGCAATACATCTTAACTTAATCAATGATCCATTCACATTTCAGTTAAAATGAAAAAACTGAACGCACTTACTAAGAAAGTAACTGATGTTAAGATAGCTGTCCCCTAGATAGAATAGGTTACCCTAAAATTTGAGTGTGTACTAAGAAAATAGAATTGATTTTTCTAATAACCCAAATAAATGCAAAATCCTTATTAGTTTTCAGAGACGTTCTTTTCCAAAAAAAAAAAAAAAAAACTAAGTCAGACTATTTGAATGTGAACAAACTAAATAGATTGCTTTCCGTCTCAAAAGAATGGGACTTTTCTTAGTACCTAATTAGCTTTCTTTTTTAAGTCAAGGGGATCTGCTCAGAGTCAGGCCACCTTTTCAAAGCAGGCCCAGCAAATTCACATTATACAAGGTCATAATCAGTAGACAGAGTTTCCAAGCACGTCAGGTCATATTTTCTTTAGAGGTACAGGAAATGGGGTAAAGTCAGAAAGTGCAGGTTACCCCACAGGCCAGCAAACAATTCTGCCAATTACTCCCTGGGGGTAGTCCAGCACCATTGAAAGGGCCTGCCAGTATAATTACTAGTGACACAAGCATTTGCTTCAGTCAAGTTGACTTAAGTACCTAACTGAAATAGGCACTAAGCTATATGGGCAAATACTTCCCTTTATTTGCATTTTTAACATAAGAGATTCATGTAGAGTCTTTAATCTGTGCAATCAGTTCATAAATAGCTCATACTTTTTTAAAACACGGATAAAGCAAATACTTTCTCCTATAGACAAAAAACAAAAATAGATCCTTGAATTTTATTTTAACCAAGAATTCCAGATACAGTGCCACAATGTTCAGCCATCAGTAAAATTAGTGTCTTTGCTTTCTTCTTCCTTAATAATTTTTTTCTACAATTGGTGCTAATAAGCAACTAATTTTCAAAAGTAAAGTACTTTGAAAAATAATGAAAATATTGGAACTAGACACCTATGAACTGGCAAATCATATTCAATAGATAATGTTTCAAAAACCTTATGAACAAATATAAATTTTGAAAAAAGAATCATATTTAATGCATTCACTAAAGGATATCCAGTGGCACAGGGAATCCAAGATAATTCTTAGAGAAAGCGAATATTTTATTTAGTAAACCCACAGGGGGAAAAAACCCTTCCCTAATTTTTTTGTATCTGGATTTTCTTACATCAAACTGATATACAAAATTGATCTATACTTATGTACTTAGTCAAATATTTCTTTAGTTAACCACAGTTTCATTTGCAGTTTCATTCAGTAAAAGAAAGGTTTATTATAATTTTGCCAATAGGGACATCATGCTATCATATTAGCTTTTTTCATACTCTGCCTCAAAGTGATCTGATGTTTATTGCATTAGTTTCCTACTGCTGCTGTAACAAATTACCACAAACATAGTGGCTTAAAACAACTCCCATTAGTTCTCACAGTTCCATAGGTCAGAATCTGGGCTGGCTCCACTGATCTCTCTGCTCTGGATCCCATGAGGACATTATCAGTTGTGTCAGCCCATTGCCTCTCAGAATCTGCTTCTATGCTCATTCAGGTCATTGGCAGTATTCAGTTTCTTGTGGCTGTAGAAATAAGATCCCATTTCTTTGCTGGTTATCAGCTGGGGTCACCTCCAGCTCCTAGAGGCTTCTCTTCAGTTCTTGTACATGAGCCCCTCCATCTCAGACCAGAGATCGCACACTCAGTCCTCATGCTTTGAATCTCTCTGAATCTCCCCCCCNTATGAGACACTGGGTTTACCCAGATAGTCCAGGATAATCTATTTTAAAGTCAGCTGATTAGTATTCTTTTCATTTTGTCATGTTTGTCATGTGACTGAGAAAATAAACCTTGACTGTGCCTTGGCTCCCCTAAGGAAGGAATCTCAACTAACTCACACAACCAACATCTTAAAAAGCTACAGAATACCAAAAGAAAGCCAACTAAAATTAGGAGTAAAATTAGGAGAGAAAAAAGCAAGCCAACACCAGATATTATAAATATGTTGACCTTTAATAACGCTGGATTTTAAAATAAACTCTTGGCTGTGGTTTACATAGTGCCATGACCACTTATATCCATTAAAGGTAAACATATGTTTGTCATTTAAGGGCATATGCTGAATGCCTGACCTCACGATAGATTTTTGCATTCAAATGTATAAGTGCTTTTGCTAGACAGGTTTGTAAGGAAAACTCCCAGATTAACTATCAATTCATTGCTTGTATTTAGAGTCTTTAACTCTATTTAGGTGGAAAGGTTGAAATGGGTCAGAACCAAATTTGCCAGATGGAACTGAAACTATATCCACTGCTAGGTTTAAATATGCCTGGACATTAACTGGTGGGGCTCACAAAAGTTATACAGAATTTCTTTTGCGTTAGGCTTTAAGAGCCTCCCAGGAGACAATTGTTATGAACTAGGTATGTGAGATGGCCTTCGTCTTCAAAGTAGAGTAGGGGTTTTGAGTACAGCGTGGTGCTTGTCAGTAAAAAATAAAACAAGTCCTACTTCCAGGAAACATTTCTTGGAAAATAACACCAGAAAGATCCAGTCCCATGCATCTGTTTAACTAGAGGAAACCTGTGGAAATATAGTTCTTTGTGTCATCCAAGAAGGCAAGGAGAAACAGTGAGCACTACTCATGTCTATAGAGAAGTGCTATTATTTTCATGTTGATTTTGCAACAGGTCACTTTTACAAATTCTTAAAATTTCCAGTTTCAATCATTTATGATCTTGGATTTTATATGTAGATATTATCTAAAATAATATCAATTTTGTCTATTTCTTTTATTTTCTTTACCTCTTCACCACCCAGTATTATTGGATTTGTTCCTTTAATAAAGGTATAATTTTATCTTGTTCCTGAGTTTACTAGAAATGTTTCCAGAGTTTCACCACAAAGTGTGTCTTTTACTATAGGTTATTAGTTACTACCGTTTATAAGTCTAAAGGAGTTCCCATACAGTTCTTGTTTGTTAAGAGTTTTTGCAATAAGTAATTATTGACTTTTTCAAAATCTTAGTCTACTATGAATGTATGTTTTTCTCTGATCATCTTTGAATGTACTGAAATATATTGATGGCTATTTTTATAATAGTGTATCATCCATGTACTCCTAGGATATAGCCTATTAGGTAAAGCTATATGTATGCACGTGTGTGTGTGAGTGAGTCTGCATGTGTGTTAACATATGGTTGGATTAAATTTAACATTTTAGTTAGGACTTTTGTTAAATGAAATTGGCTAATTGGCTTTGTCTGGTTTGAGTATCAAGGTCATGCTGTCCTGCTAAATTGTAGCTCTCTTTTCTTATTTAAAAAAAAAAAAAGTTAGATATAACAGAGAAATCCCATTCATGGAATTTTACCAAAACTGACGTGTAACATCATTTGATCTTGGCAGGCCAAAAAATGGAAAGATTTTTGACTACCGATGCAATTCTTACGTGTTGTTTTGTCCTTTTGGGTTTTTTTTTAAAAACATGTTTATCGGTTTTGGTAACTTATATGTTTCCCAAAAATTATTAATTTCATTTAGTTTTTCACAAGTATAAACTTGTTCACAACATTCTCTTTAAAAAATTTTTTCTATATCTTTATTTTATTTTGAGAGATAGAGAGCGAGTGGGGGAGGGGCAGAGAGAGGGAGAGAGAGAATCTGAAGCAGCTCCAGGCTCTGAGTTGCCAGCACAAAGCCTGAAGTGGGGCTCAAACCCACAGACTGTGAGGTCATGACCTGAGCCGAAGTCAGACACTTAACTGACTGAGCCACCCAGGCGCCCCGCACAACATTCTCTTTTTTAAAATTTCTGCACTACTTTGCCTATGCAACCCATTTTATTCCTAATATTATTTGTCTCACTCTTCTGTTATTATTTTTTGCAATGTTGCCAGAGTTTTATCTCTCATTGTTTAAGAAAAACAAAGGGCTTTAGATATTTGCTTTTTCATTTGTTAGATTGTTCATTAATCTCTAATATTTACCCCTCTTATTTTCTTCTATTTATTTATTTTGAGAAAGAGAGGGAAAGAGAGAGAGAGCATGGGTAGGGAGGGGCAGAGAGAGAGGGAGAGAGAGAATCCCCGGTACAGATAGCACAGAGCCAATGGGGGCCTGAACCCACGAAATGTGAGATCATGACCTGAGCTGAAATCAAGAGTTGGATACTCAACCAACTGAGCCACCCAAAGTCCCTACTGACTTCTGGAGTTGACTGTTCAAGTTACTTATCATCAGCATTTCTTGTCTTCTAAGAAATAAATTTAAGTAATAATTTTACTCTAAAGTGATATAAGATCACAGAATTGTTCTAATGATTTTTATAAACCATGCATTCTTGAGAAGTCTGTAAAGTTTCAAATGTATAGGGAATTTGGTCACTTTTATAGTTGCTGGTATTTAATTTTAAAGCATCATGTTCAGAAAAAGTAATCTGTAAAATCCTAATATTTTGAACTTGTTGAGATTGCCTTTATGGCCTAATATACCTTCGTGTTTTATATATATTTTTTACACATGTCGACCAGTTTTAGTAAAGTACATATTTCTAGGAAATTGTCAGTGTTATCCAGGTTTCCAATTTTATACACACAAAATATTTTTCAGGTATGTATTTACACAATTAGTGCTCTGTTTTGGCCCTACAAATATCTCTGTGTATCTACAGGCCAGAGTTACCAATTATATTACTAAACCATTAATGTCAATAATTATTTCTTATCTTTTGGTATTCTGAGATTATAATCTCCTGGAATGATTATTAAATTTTAATTAATTCTCTGTAATTCTGTTAAATATTTCTTTATATATTTATTTCAAATTTCAGATGTTAGGTCTATGAAGGTCTGTAATGATCATGTGTTCTTGGTGGATTACTTCACTTAGGCAGAAAAATTTTCCCCTTTGTTGTTTTTAAAGTTCTTCACAGACAGGAAACCATCAAAACCCTAGAGGAGAAAGCAGGAAACAACCTCTTTGACCTCAACCGCAGCAATTTCTTACTTGACATATCCCCAAAGGCAAGGGAATCAAGAGCAAAAATGAACTATTAGGACCTCATCAAGATAAAAAGCTTCTGCATGGCAAACAATCAGTAAAACTAGTAGGCAACCAACAGAATGGGAAAAGATAGTTGCAAATGACATATCAGATAAAGGGCTAGTATCTAAAATCTATAAGAAACTCACCAAATTCCACACCCAAAAAAAACAAATAATCCAGTGAAGAAATGGGCAGAAGACATGAACAGACACTTCTCCAAAGAGGACATCCAGATGGCCTACAGACACATGAAATGATGCTCAGCGTCCCTCATCATCAGGGAAATACAGATCAAAACGACACTGAGATACCACCTCACGCTGGTCAGAGTAGCTAAAATGAACAAACCAGGAGACTATAGGTGCTGGCAAGGATGTGGAGAAACAGGCACCTTCCTACACTGTTGGTGGGAATGTAAACTGGCGCAGCCCCTCTGGAAAACAGTGTGGAGTTTCCTCAAAAAGTTAACAATACAACTCCTCTATGACCCAGCAATAGCACTGCTAGGAATTTATCTAAGGGGCACAAGTACCCCAATGTTCATAGCAGCACTTTCAACAATAGCTAAATCATGGAAAGAGCCTAAATGTCCATCAACTGATGAATGGATCAAGAAGATGTGGTTTATCTATACCATGGAATACTACATGGCAATGAGAAAGAATGAAATCTGGCCATGTGTAGCAACAGGGATGGAACTGGAGGGTGTTATGCTGAGCGAAATAAGTCAGGCAGAGAAGGACACATACCATATGCTTTCACTTATAGGAGGATTAGGAGAAACTTAACAGAGGACCATGGGGGAGGAGAAGAGGAAAAATAGTGCGGGAGAGGGAGAGAGGCAAACCATGAGAGACTCTTGAATACTGAGAACAAACTGAGGGCTGATGGGGGGGGAGGGGAAGGGGGGTGATGGGCATGGAGGAGGGCACTTGTGGGGATGAGCACTGGGTGTTATATGGAAACCAACTTGACAATAAACTATGAAGAAAAAATAAAGTTTTCCACAGTAAATTTGATTCTGCCATTAATATTACCCTCCAGCTTTTTTAAAATTAGCACCTCAAAGGGTCATCCCAGGATTCCTGGGGGTCACTAACACTCTTTCAGAGGTTCTGTGAGGGCAAAACTCTTTTCTTAATAATATTGAAATGTTCTTTTTCTCTTTTATTCTTAAGGTCTCACCAGTAATTGTGGGGTTCTCCAGAGACTGCATGACATGTGACATGACAACAGTTTGAATGTAGAGGCAGGATGTGAGAAGCCAGCTGACCTCTATAAACCAAGAATTAAAGATTTGCAAAAATGTTAATTAATGTAACTCTTCACACTAATTAATCTATTTTTTTGTATTAGAAATGTAGTCACTCTTCAAAAAAGTTATTTAGACCAACATATAATAGACTTTATTGTTATTTTCAAAAAGGTACTAATAAGCATTTATTTTACTTTTTTCCTAGCATCTATTCAATCAACCACATTTTCCTCTACCAATCTATTTCTAAAAATACTAATTGCCACTTTTAAGGTAAAACAGTAAAAATTAACATATTTCTTTAAAAAATCAGTTTCCTTATTTAAAAAAATATGGATAATTCTGCACTATTTTACATCTTAACATAGTCCAACTGCAGCCCCATTTCCCCCAGCAGCCACATTTAGCATTCCTATATATTTATTGTGGGAGGTAGAATTTTTGGTATATGTTTATTCTGCCATTCTTTTACAGAATTCATGGCATTTTTCCAATTACAGACAATTCTTGCCTTAAAGGAAACTCTGGTATCTGTTGTTAAAATAAAAAATCTTCCCCTTATAACCTTGATGGCTTCATAGTTTCTTAAAAACAAAAACAAAAAGCACAAACTTAGTCTAAGGTTTAAGTCTAACATTTGATAATGTTAATCTAATACATCTTCCAGTCTGATTTCCCACTATGCCCCTATTCAAAATATGCACGTCAGCCAACCTAGATTAACAAATACTTCCTAGATGTGTTCCATCATTTACCATCCTTATGCCTGTATCTATTCTCTGCTTCTACCTTGAATTCTCTCCTCACTCTTCAAACTTCTATAACCAACTTGAACCACAATGTAGTACAAAGTCCCTTCCGCAAAGTCCCTGAGAAGCCCATATGGAAGCAATTCCCATGCACTGAATTCTTAAGCATTTTTTATCATTCAAAATGTAGGTATATTATGCTGCATTGCTTTGTAGATATTTGAGGTTTTACCCTATCTCCTCAATTACATTGTAAGTTCTTTGAGGGTAGAAATTATTTAACCCATCTGTGAATCTCCCACATCATTAAACACCAGATTTCTTAGAAAGTTTAAAAACTAATAATTTTCAGGAAGATAACAGTCAAAACCAACGGGCATAGAGTTAAGGAATTACTGTTTGGTTTCTGATATCAGATCATGATGCCTTTCTGATATAGAAGAAATATTCTTAGCACACAGTGGATATTCTTGGTGTGGATATATTGGGAGTCATTCCACCAGGCAAGAAAAAAGTTGCAGCTTGGCAGGGATTGGGTGTGGGGGGCAGTCTCCTACATCCATGCTCTGCATTCAAGCTTCAGACAAGCTTCAAGAAGAAACAAAAGGGTAGTTGCTTTAGCTCTCACCAGTGCCTCTTTTTCTTCTGCCATCTGCCAAATCATCTTAGTGCACTTCTGCAAGAAACCTGATGAAATCACTACCTACTAAACTTATTAGCAACCTTAGTCCAAGGACATGGCTTTTAAAGTACTGCAAAAAAACATTTTCCAACAACATTTAATGCTCTTTTATCAATTCCCACAATGCATTTCCAAAAAGGAAAGAAATAAAGCAAATTATTGAAATACAGTGCACCTACCTTGCATAGGAGTACATTTGCTAGCAATGATTTTATTTATCCTGATTCCCTCCATTTTCACAAACACATATGAGCATCAAAACTGCAGAAAGTATTCATTTATGTAAAGCATATATTACAAAGAGTTTCTATAGTTCACTTCTCCAAATAAGTCATCTCCTATCTTTAGTTTAGTTCAGTAAATAATTATGGAGTACCTATTTTCCAGAGACTATATTAGGCAATAAGTATGTAAACATGAATAAAACACAATCCCTGTTCTTGGTGTGCTGAGCTGGAGAGGAAATGATCACCTAAAGAGGTGTCACTCTAATGTGGTTAGGTCTCTGATAAGAGGTATTATGACACATATATGTTTCAAGAAAGGATTACATGATGAGCTCATCTCTGCCCAAATGCTTGAAGGTGAGTATAAATTAGCCAGATGATTGAAAGCCATTTCAGATTGAAGTGCAAAGTACCATTCTATGGATAGCCTATTAGTATCTCTAGAAGGCTGTGAGGAGTGCCAGGAGTTGGGATTAGTTGGTTAGATGATGATCAGAACCTTGTATCGTATCATAATAAGCTGAGAGTTAAGTTATGGTTAGCATCTTCCAAACTGCATTACAGGGGAAGATTAGAATTCTATAGAATATAGCAGGTTCTCTTAAAGAAAAAAGTTCTACAGTGAAAATAATCTTCATTTCAGTGATTCACATTGAAAATTTTAAAAGCTATGAAAAGTCCTGAAGTCAAGAAGCTGGCTTCATGTTAACCCAGCAGTTCCCAAATTTATTTGGCTTCTAATCATTTTTTCACAGGATAGCTGTTAACATCCCATGTGACTCAAGTGTTTTACAAAACACAGTTTGGGCAATATTGGATATAAGCAATGGAGTAGCTACTGAGCTCATCACTTTACATATATGTTGATGAATTTGGATTTTATTTGGTATTCAATAGGGGACCATCAACACTGTTCCAGCAGGAAAATGGACTGATTGAAGCCAAGACTTGGGAACATAAGTCAACAAGGATGTAAGGAGGGATTGGAGGGGAGATAGGCAGGAGGCTGGAACACCAGTGAGGAGAATTCATTCTTGGAACAGTTCAAAATATAAAACTATAAACATATGTTTTGGAAATGTTTCTAGATTTAATAAATTCTATGATAATATACTAGGGAGATTTCTTTGAAAATCCATAACAGATGCCAGTAAGAGTACTATCCACCTTATCATCAATTAAAGTATATTTGGGATCTCCAGGGGACATTATGCATGTATATAACAACCAAAAACAAATTGCAACAGGCATGCCTTATTGTCAAACTAGAGAAAAAATGAATCAAGATAAGAATAATTAATATCAGGTGGATTAAGTTACTGTAGTCAGTCATTATTCAGCTATTTATTAAGCACCCACAGAGGGCACAGCACTTTACTAGATTCTTATAAAAATCCACATATTAATAACAGAGATTTTTTTTCCCCACCAAAGTAATATGTATTTGGCACTGAGCTCCCTGTGGCTCAATGCATCCTGAAGAGAGCAGCCACCACTGAACAGCCATTACACAATTTTGCTCAATGTCCAATCAAAGAAAACAGACCTTTAAACATTTCATCATTGAGAGGTACTGAATTAGATAAATTACAAAGTTTAAAAAATATATGTTTATGATTAGGGGGAAACCTTGGAATAACTCAGAAAGTCTGGACCACAATCAATTCTAGCACTTAAAAACTAGCCTAATAAATAATTTATATATTCATTCTGTCCACTAAAAATATATAATTTGAGCACAAATACAAGTTGGCACTGAACAAGGCACTGAGAATACAGCAGTGAACAAAATTTTCTCAAGCCATTGCCTTGTGGAGGTTGAATTCTGACAATGAAGACAGACCTTAAGTAAGAATAGGTATTGATATGGATATAGACAGACGTACATACAGACATAGGTATTAGTGTAATAAATAAAAATAAAGAGAATATAGAACCAGAAGCTTCCAAAAAGTTGGAGGAACTTGAGTCAAAAATATTTCAGGCAGAAAAAAATAGGAGGTGCAAAGGCCCCAAGACAGGACATCTGTGGCTAAATTAGAATGAAAAAGAGAAGGAGCAGAATGAGGTGAAAAATTGCAAGCCATAGATCATTTGGGGCCATTGTAATGAGTCTAGCTTTTCTCTGGGTGTGTTAGACACAATGGTGGTGGGCGGGGGGAGGTTTGAAGAGAAGGGATATAGAATCTAACATTACGTTAAGGCTGCTGTATTAAGAGGCTGAAGTGAAGGGTGGGTGGGGACAAGGACAGAAGTAGGCTAACTAGTCAGGAGACTTATGCAGTAATACAAATGAGAAATGGTAGAGGCTTGGATGTAGGAGGTACTAGCAGAAAGGTGGTCTGATTTGGGATACATTTGGTGGTAGTGCTGACGAGATTTGCTGGTGGAGGAGCCAAGAATGACTTAGTCTTTGGCTTGAGCAACTGGACACATGCAATTGCCAGCTAATGAAATGTGGAAGACTGTCTGTAGGTGGAAGGAGATTTTGGGAGGAAGATTAGTCAATTTTTGGACAGATAAGTACATGATGCCTATTCAGCATCCAACTGGAGATATCAAGTAGGCAGATGCCTATACAAGTTTAGAGATCAGGGAAGAGTCCAAGGCTGAAGATAGAAAATTAGGAATGAGTGATAGCACTAAGAGTGAGAGTAAAGATAAAGAAAAGATAAGGACTGAGCCCTGGGACATGCCAAAATTTAGAAGTCAGGGAAACAATAAGAAGTCAGTAAGATAGACCTGAGAAAGAATAGCCAATTAAATAAGAAAACCAGGGGAGGGTGATAGGCAGAAAGCGAACTGAAGAAATTGTTTCAAGAAAGATAAATCAAATTGTCAATTTGTGTCAAATGTGGCTGATAGATCAAGCAAAATCATTGACTATTATCAATAGTATTGACTACTGCATTCAGGAACACCAAGCTAACTGATGACTTTGATCAAAAGAAAAGTTTTAGAGGAGAGTTAGAGGCAAAAGCCTTTGGAAGGGGATTTAATAAAGAGGAGGGAAGAAATTGAAGGCAAACATAGATAACTTCTTCAAGGAGTTTTCCTATCATAGGGAAAAGAAAATAAGATAATAGCTTTCAAGTTATAAGCATTAAGAGAGAAATGGGAGAGATCACACTACATTGTATGTTGAATCCAGTACAAAGAGAAAAATTGATCATGTGAGAGAGAATTTTCAGAATTTGCAGAGTCTTTAAGTAGGATATAAAAATAGCAGCTGGTGCCCAAATGAAGAGGTTGAACTTAAAGGAGTAAGGGTGGTTCATATTTCCCAATAGGAAAAAGGCACCCAGATATAGATATGGATATATGTGTATGGGGAAGAGATACCTTCTCACTGCTAGTATTTATCTAGAAAATAGGGAGTGAGGTCATCAACTGAGACTTTTCATTGGAAAAGAGGCTGTGCTGGGGATGTTTAAAAATTTGAGTAGAGAGGAGAGTAGTTGTCTAAAGGGACAGAAAAATATAGAATTGTCAGGCAGTCCTAAGGTCGTATTTGAGATTGATTGTTTTTAACTTAAAGTAAGACCATTAGCATGTTTTTGTTTTGTTTTACAGCCAAGTTGAATATGTTAAAGCTTAAAAGGAGTAGATGAAGAGTGGAACTTGGCCAGTGATGAACTTATGGAAGGTGAGAATGAGAAAAGACAAAGTACAGGATCATAGAAGACCAATTCAAAGGAGTGATTATTGATGGGGCATGGAATTCAGGATTGGAAAGAGGGATGTCTCACATGACAATGTGAGAAGGGTCATGAAAGAACAGGATAATCAGATGGATTATAGATCCTAGTGAGATCAAAAATTCATTAATGTTTGAGTCCCAGTGGAAGTGAAATTGAAAAGGAGTAGATGATAATAACAAATGGGGTGCTCAAAACTGATATTGTGGTGAATTAGCAATTTTCAATAATGGCATGGTTTCAGAGTTTTAAGATCATGGTACCAAATGGTGAAAAGGGAAGGAATAAGATGGTTGGAAGAGAGAAAGCCAAAGGCCTGACAAGTCAGAATATTGAAAGGATTCTATGCATGGCTATTGAAAATATGTAGTTTTTTCCAAGAGTTGAAAATAGAATAAAATTAATACTGGGAAGGTTTGGGTAAAAGAAGAGAAAGAAGCAGGTGAAGTAAAGCAATAGGAATTTCCAGCTGATACTATCTGATTTTAATCATAGAGCTGGAGAACAGCTTTTAACAAATTTCAACATACATGTTACATGTGGATCAGGAAGGAACTTATTAAACTCAAGAATCTGACTTAGTTGATCTGGGGAAAGGGTTGAGATCCTGCAATTACAGTACAGAAAGTGGAGTAAGAGTGAGAGAGAAGGAAGATTTAAGTTTAGAGAATACCAAACATCCTTCAGCAAAACTCAACTCCTTCTTGCCTTCCTTTCTTGTTTTTCTTATTTTCTTCCTAGGTTCACAGGAACCAATTAGACTGTCATTTAAATATGAACAGAGAAAAGGAAAGAATCCAACATGCTAAAGCTGACTCAGCTATGAGATTTATTATTAGTGATGTCTGGTACAAGAGAAGCTGTTTTAAATGTATGTTTATAAAGCAGTACTTTGCAAATTGATATTTTATTTAGGGCATAAAACCAAAAAGGAAAAATTTTAACCTTCCCAGAAGGAGTTACTAATGTTCTTTGCTTCTATTCTAAACAGAGTCACTGGTAGAAAGTTATGTTACTTTTCATTTATTTGTTTAAAGAAAATAGGCCTCAAGGAAATGAAGATTGTGGGCAGATGTGGTTCATCATGATTAAGAAGAAATGATTCTGATACTAATGAAAACCTATTTCCTAAAGGATAAGAAACTCAGTATATAAAGAAAGCAGGTATGCAAGAAAATACATGAACTATCATTAGCTAAAGTTTTGGAGCAGGCCACTCCATAGAGCTTTAAACGAAGAAGACTGTTAACCTGCAACATGCTTCTCTTGTTATGGTCAATAGAAAAGAAACAACATATTTGGATCCCAGATAAGTCCCTTTAGTTGCCTCTGCTGCTGGCTAGGAGGAAAAGAATCAGAGGAAAAAAGGGTTAAATCCTAATGAAAAATTGCGGGTCTTAGAGATTATGAATTGGATTGATGAGTTTTTGTTTCCTGAAGGACAACATGCAGATTAAAGAGCTTTTAACTGTTCTTGATGCAATCAAAAGGTTATGATCGTCTGCTATAAACTCAGTTTCAGCCACAGTTTATGTAAGTTGTTCACATTACTCACTCAGTAATGATGTACTTGGCCCCACTGTTTGTGGTCTGGTTCTCATTTGTTTGGTATTACATTCCAAGACTGCAATGACTCAGAAATGTTCCTTATTTTTTACAGTAAGAAGAAATAGCATGCTTTGCTTGAAACATCTCAAGTTTAATCACTTGTCTGTGGTCTTCCCACAATCTATCCAAGCAGGTGTATATAAGTGAAGGCTTCCACATATTGCATTAGAAGAACCAGTATTTCTAACCAAAAAACTGCTGAAGCTAGATTCCTATACTCATGTGACATTAACAGAAAATTTAAACCCTTTACAATATAACAATATATTGAATATATACTGAATATATAAATATAGTGAATAGTGTATAATATTCACTCTTATCGGAGTGTTAGCAAGTAGGCTTTTCAGAATATAAGAAAATTCTCCAGAATAAATAGTATCAAATATTTATGAAACCTCTATGCATGTATGAGGGAACATGACACTTGTACTCAAATCTATTTGAAGAGAAGGTATGTTCAAGAGGTATGAGAACTATTGTACACCAACAGGGAAGATATAAGTAGGGGCGATAGGTAAATTTATATGGGTAGGTTTGGTTTTGACACAATACAATTTTTTCTATGAACTATTAAGTTTAAGGGCTCCCAGAAAATAGAATGACACCCCCCCTTTTTTTTTTGGCCTTTAGGTCCCTGAAGACATTGAAGCAGAAATGGCAGTGAAGAATCAGATGAGTTAGTCTCAAATATCTGTTCCCTGCAAACCTAACTGCCTTGGATTCTAGCATAGAGTTAATAGGTATTTATTAAGTGAAAAAAAGAAACTTCTCTCACAATGTAACACTATTCTTACATTTTCCCTTCATAAGTTCTTGGGTCACCTCAATTCTCCTGTCATGGTAGTTTATAGCACTCTTCTCTACCAGCCAGTAACACACAGAATGTGAGTTCTGGCAGAAATAGAGGGACATCTTTAAGGTATTCTCTTCCAAAGAAACATGTTAGGTGAGGACTAGCCCATAGCATACTAAACATAATTGAGTAGAAATGTGCATTAACATATAGTCTGAATTTGTTTCTTGTGTAAAATTGTCACTCAATAAGATTTGAAGGAAGTAAAATACAGGACAATAGAATTTTGAACAGGGAAGGAAATTTGGGGAGACAAAAACGAAATGCTGCCCATAGAAGAAAGACTTGGTTAATCTTTCTAGAACCTGGCTTCAGAGTAGCACCAGGTGTCTGGGATGACAGACTTTACTATAGACCGTTTGTTGTCTTTTTCGCCTTCAAAAAGTACCTCAGAAAAACTTGGGGGAAGGGAATTCTAAGGCTTGTTGGGAGTTCAAATAAACCAACTAGAAGTCAAAGGAAAGGAATCTGGTGCCATTTTCTTAATTACTTGAACTTCCTCTAATTCTACAAGGACTGTTCTGAGTCTGGAAAGACTTTGTAAGGCCACATTTTTATAGTCAATATTCACCTCAAGTAAGTTCTCTGAGGTAAGACTACTCTTGCTTACTCAGATCACTCAGAGTTAAAATAAACCTGAGTTACAAACAGGAAGTGAAAAAGTAGCAGTAATTTATTGAACTAAAGACTTATTTTTCTCTCTCTGAAGTGTAACTATTGCAGCATAGCCTCTAGGTGTGTCAAGATCTTGATTGTCTTGCAAATCGTAGCTGACATGTTCTTTCTCAATATTTGTGTAGTGCCAGAATTTTTAGTTATGGCCTCCTTTCCTGAGGTACATGAGAAAGCACCTATCCAAAAGAAAAAAGAAATCATTTAGATGAGACAAGAAGAGTCAATAGGTATTGCATTTATTTTGGCTAGGTTTTCCAGACTTACTGCACTGTCCTTGAATTAGAAATGAACCCTTAAAGGATTTCTCATTCAACTACTCTAAAGCTCAGTTAACATCTCTATAAATGAAGGCAACATATTACATGATCCCTAAGATCACATCCAGCCCCAAACTTTATGATTCCCTTCTCACAAGTCCAATTGACTGCAACCCTATTATCTTCTACACATTGAAAAACCAGCATTTGAGTTAATCTCTCTCTGTGCTCTGGTAAATTAGCAATGTTTCGGGTGGTCCATAATTCTCTTCTGAGTGAGTATAATATATTCTGGTTTGGGGCTATTTTAAGCTCTCTGTGAGTTCTTGAAGGTAATTATTTGTGACTTTGCAATGATTGTGACCAGTTCCTTAAGTTCTTGAGTGTGAAAGTTACCTGGATCTATGGATTTAACCCAGTCGGTCTGAATCAGTCATTTTTATCTTCCTTCAGGTTAGTGAGGCTATCTGCCTCACATCACATCCTTGCCTACTCTCAGTATTAAATCATGGCTGACATTTGTGGGGAAAGAATGAACTCTAAAGGGCCTTCATGTCATGTCATTTTTAAGTGCTTTTCTTTTCACTGGATCAAGGGCCAATACTTTTCCCATTTTCCCCCACTTAATGATTTTAAACAGTTTTTTTAATATCTTAAGAGTTGTATCTTACATCTTCCTCTTATATTAGTGGTTTATCAACCACAGCATAAGAGGATATGAAGATCACTGGACTTGGGAATAGGGACATCTAGGTTTTCACCCAATAATCTTTGGAAAGTATTTAGAATCTCTGAGCTTCAGTTTCCCCATCCCTAAAGCTAGTATGAACAAGCATGAGACACAAGTAGTGTCCATCAGCTTATTTTAGCATTCTTTATCCGTGTTACCTAGGCCGAGGAAGGTCAAGGCAACACTAGCAGTAGTACTCATAAATGTGATAGGAAAATGCACATGAAGCCTGGACATGGGGAACTGATGAATATAGTTTTTAATATAGTTAATACTTAAATTTAGGTATACAGACAACAGAGGAGAGATAAATAAACATACAGGAATGGTGATGATCTTCTTATGGAAGATATAATCCAATGTTGGGTGTGACACCTACCTCCCCTTCCTTGGAGACCTTTAGATCAAACCAAATCTGTCCCAGAAGAGACCACAATATCCAAACTCTTTGGTCAATGAAGAATTCTGCTACACTGACCTGAATGTGCTAAAATGAACTTCAGCAACTCCTTGCTTTTTATTTGTTTGTTTTTTAAGAACCATTAAACTGTGAAGAACGACTTAGGTTTGCCAACTTGTAATCTTGCCAAAAAAGCTTTAGATGAAAACTTTACATCTACTCTCTACTTTTTCTACTACTTCATAAAGAAGTGGCTATTAGGAAAATCAGTTTCTCAGCAGAATAGGGACAGTTTTTAAATTGAAAAATTTTAACATTATGAAAAGCTATTAACTTTCCCATTTTACCACTGACTGATAAAAATGTAACAAGACTATCATCCAAAGATGTGCATCCAGAAATCACCCTTCAAGTAGGAAAAGACATGACCTCAGTCATCCCGGGGCACCTGCTGCCTTCAGCCAAAGCATTAATGGGCAGAGCTGGCACTTAGGTGAGGTCAGGATCAGACTTTGACCAGCAGCATCAGAGACTAGCATCTGTTCACTGGCCAGAGGCAAACAGAGCTGTTGTTCTTTTTCCATGCACAACTTTTTCTGTCGACTGAAAAAAATCTCTGGTTTGTTATTAGACTCAGGTGTCCCTGCAATTGTCCACTTTCTACCCTCTTAATTTCCCCTTTCCTGAGATTGTGCTATAATTTATAAAGCTTCTGGCGTCAACAACTTTATTTTCGTTCTGACTAGTGGTCGCAAACTCCCTGCATGTTTCTGGTTTGTTAGCAGGTGGCCTGGCCTGCCAAGAAAGAGCTCACAGTCTTGGATTCCCCCCAGGGTTTACCCAGGTTCCAAAATTGGTATCAGGCCTGATACATATTACAGAGCCTCATGGGTATGTTAATGTTTATTCAGGGCAGACAGGCCCATAGGGTACAAGGCTTCATCCAAACACCTTGTACATGACTGAAAGGGGATATTGCCCAGTAACAGGATCATTTTCTTTAAAACTGCGTTTACAATTCACTGAGCAGATGAAAAAAAGAGGAAACAGGTGAAAAGTTTGGGCCAAGTGAACTGCTGTCCAAGTATTTCACAACAAGGGAGGTAGCCGAGAATTCAGAAAACAACGTCAAACTCCGTTTTCGAGGCTTCTCAATCTGTGTTGCCTAAACCGAGGAAGACCACGCCCATTCAGCAAACATTTGCCCCATCTTCTGAGTTGGAACCTAACCCAAGAGAAGGGAAGCAAACTAGCACTGCAAAAAGCAAATTACAAATATATGACTAGTCAGGAGCTGGAAATGCCGCAAATTATTTACTCGACCACACAATAAAAGTGACAGGAGTTGTGTATCCTTAAACAACCTTCTGCTGGCAGAATGATACCACGAAATGGCCTGTTCTGCTGCTAGATGCACTAAAGATTAGATAAGAAAGCAAACAGTCCCTTGTGGGTCACTCCAAGTCCTTTAACTGCCAAAATATCCTAGACTAGATCAAAAGTAGAAAGGATTCTAGAGTCTCTCTAAATGCTTCTTGGAAGCAGAGATGTGATTTAAAAACCAAAACATTGGAGCGGAGCTGAGTATTGAAATGGCTTCTGGTGGAAGGATGTTCAGAGAAGGACATTAGCCTATGGTTGGTCATTAAATGTACCATTTGTAGGCTCTTCTTCTATCACTGTTCAGATTTGTTTGTTAATCCAAGTCACACGCTAAGTAAATCACGATGATCTGTTAATTCTGCAGGTCAGAGGAAAGTAACAGGATGGAGCGCGGTTCGGACTGCAATTCTCCCAATAATAAGTTGTGTGGAAATCTGTCTCACTTTATTATGTCATAGTTCCTGCATCTGTGAAAATGAGACATACAGACTACCACCCTTTCCAGTTCTTATAATAAACTACCTTCTGATCTCAGCCAGAGTATTACTACCTTCTGATCTCAGCCCGAGTATTTTTGACATCAGGGAAATCCATATGCCAATGACCATTCAGTGATCAGCACTGTTGCTAAGATTTGGACTAAAAAAGTCAGAGGTAGGGAATAGATAGTATGCCAGTCTCTCTTAGGAAAAAATCACAATGAAAGGAATTACAATTACGTTTACATGTCCTATAAATCAACTAACTCTGAGGAGAGCAGTGTAGATAGATATTTTCAGACCATTGATAACATAATACACATGACTATTTTGTGGTAAGAAGACAGCAAAGGGACCAAAGACACAAGGCATCCAGTGCTCATCTACATTAGAAAAGGATTATTTGCTTCACAGGGAAATCATCAGTGGCTTCTTTTAAAATTATTTTTAAGTTTATTTATTTATTTTTGAGAGAACAACAGAGAGAGTGAGGAGGGGAGGGGCAGAAAGAGAGGGAGAGAGAGAATCCCAAGCAGACTCCACACTGTCAGCACGGAGCCCAACATGGGGCTTAGACTCACAAACCGTGAGATCATGACCTGAGTTGAAACCAAGAGTCAGACATTTAATCGACTGAGCCACCCAGGCACCCACAAGTGGCTTATTTTAAATGTTCAGCTGCCCTAATTTGTTTAAACTTAATCCCACTTGCAAGTTTAGATATACATATATTTTTATTTGGATACTGTTTTATTCATTCAGGAGACAATTATTGAAGGTATAGTATGTGCTAGATATGGTACTAGTCACTGGTGACACATAGATGAAAAGTTTGCTTTGTCCATAGTCTTGAAGAACTTACATTCTAAGTGGCAAACTGACAGATATTAATAATTTTTTAACATGAGAAATGGTAATAACAACAAATATGAACAAAATGCTTTGGAAGACCAGAGAAATTGGGATTAACAACCTTGCCTTTTGCAAGGACAAAAGGGCTCTGAGTCACTCCACAGGAGATCTTTAAGGTGGATGATTATAGGTTTGATCTTTTCCAGAGCAAATGCTTTTAATTAGATCTAGCACAACGAGTGTGGTGGGGAAGACATCTCACACAGAGGAAAAGCATTTGCAAAGGCATGGAGAAATGGAAATTTAGTAAATGATTGCTGTTCTCATGTGATGAAATTGTACTCTGTGAGAGATCAGGGGACAGAGGAAGGAGGTGATAATGAAAATTAAGGTAGACTTTTTTTTTAGACAATGCTAAAGATTTTCCATTTTACTTATAGGTAGTGAGAAGGAGTTATCAAAAATGACAGCATAATGGGATCGGTGATATAAAAAAAAAAGAAAGGTCCCTTACAATTCTGGTGTCCAATTATTGCCAAGTTATATTAAATGACCATAAGCTTTCCATACACATAAATGGAAAAATACTCCATGTTCATGGATTGGAAGAACAAATATTGTTAAAATGTCAATACTATCCAAAGCAGTCTACATATTCAATGCAAGCCCTATCAAAATAACACCAGATTCTTCACAAAGCTAGAACAAACAATCCTAAAATTTGTATGGAACTATGAAAGACCCTAAATAGCAAAGCAATCCTGAAAAAGAAAACCAAAGCTGAAGGCATCACAATTCTGGACTTCAAGATGTACTACAAAACTGTAATCATCAAGACAGTTTGGTAACTGGCATAAAAACAGACACTTAGGTCAATGGAACAGAATAGAGAACCCAGAAATGGACCCACAAACGTATGGCCAACTAATCTTTGACAAAGCAGGAAAGAATATCCAGTGGAATAAAGACAGTCTCTTCAGCAAATGGTGTGGGAAAACTGGACAGCAATATACAGAAGAATAAACCTGGACCACTTTCTTATACCATACACAAAAATAAACTCAAAATGGATGAAAGACCTAAATATAAGACAGGAAACCATCAAAATCCTAGAGGATAAAACAGGCAAAAATCTCTTTGACCTCACCCGCAACAACTTCTTACTCAACATGTCTCCAGAGAGAAACAAAAGCAAAAATGAATTATTGGGGTGTCATCAAGATAAAAAGCTTCTGCACTGCAAAGGAAAAAATCAGCCAAACTAAAAGGTAACCAGTGGGATGGGAGAAGATATTTGCAAATGACATATCAGATAAATGTTTAAATGTATAAATAACTTATCAAACTCAACACCCAAAAAACAAATAATCCGGTGAAGAAATGGGCAAAAGACATGAATAGACACTTTTCCAAGGACATCCAGATGGCCAACCTACACATGAAAAAATGCTCAACATCACTCATCATCAGGGAAATACAAATCAAAACCATAATGAGATACCACCTCACACCAGTCAGAAAGCCTAAAATTAACAACTCAGGAAACAACAGATATTGGTGAGGATGCAGAGGAAGTGGAACACTTTCACACTGCTATCGCAAATGCAAATTGGTGCAACCACTCTGGAAAACAGTATGGAAGTTTCTCAAAAAGTTAAAATAGAATTACCCTATGACTCAGCAATTGCACTACTAGTTATTTACCCAAGGGATACAGGTGTGCTGTTTCAAAGGGGTACAACATCCCAGTGTTTATAGCAGCACTATCAACAATAGCCAAATGGAAGGAGCCCAAATGTCCATCGACAGATGAATGGATAAAGACGTGGTAAACACCTACAATCAAGTATTACTCGGCATCAAAAAAAATGAAATCGTGCCATCTGCAACAACATGGATGGAACTAGAGTGCATCATGCTAAGAGAAATTATGCTAAGTCAGTCAGAGAAAGACAAATGTCACATGACATCACTCATATGTGGAATTTAAGATACAAAACATGAAAAGAAGCGATGGGAAGCAAAAATAATACAAAAACAGGGAAGGGAATAAAACATAAAAGATTCTTAAACATACAGAGCAAACTGAAGGTTGCTGGAGGGGTTGTGGGTGGAGGGATGGGCTAAATGGGCAAGAGGCATTAAGGAAGACACTTGTTGGGATGAGTACTGGGTGTTATATATAGGGAATGAACACTCCTGAAATCATTATTGCACTATATGCTAACAAACTTGTATATAATAATAAACAAACAAACAAACAAACAATTCAGTGAAAATGTGGCTGCATGGTGGGCCCTTATCCAATCTGGCTGGCATTCCTGTAACAAGTGTAAATTTCTATACACAAATACCCTGGAGGCATACATGCACAAAGAAATATCAGATAAGAAAAGAACAAAAGGGCAGCCATCTGCAGGCTAAAGAGGGAGGCCTTAGAGAAACTTCCTATTCTAGCACATTGATCTTGGACTTCTAGCCTCCAGGACTATAAGAAAAAAAAATTTATGTTGTTAAGACGAGGAGGAATGCATGATCCAGGAGACTAGATTCAAATTCACCTGGATCTTAGCTGCAGTTTGGCGCCACCTGGTTGCCAATGTCTAATTGGGTTTAAATACCCATGGGGAAGATTCTGATTCCTGTGGTGGCTAGGACTTTTAGGACAAGGTCACCGATTCCAGTGTGTTAATGACCCTTGCTTCTCTGACTCAATTTTCTTGTCCAGGAGAATATTGGGAATATGGCTTCTTGTGCCTGCTCCCATGTCTTCTCTTCACTGTTTTTTTTCTCTTATTTACCACCCTATAGAAGACCAGACATCGTGGGGTGCTAGCTAGAACACAGGGACCAATCTCCAATCTCTTTGCATTATCATGAAATTAATTGGTCTTAAATTTTAGATGACTAAGGTAATATCCCTACAATGGAAGTAAGAATATTAAAGAGTGTGTAAGATTATCTTGCTCATTATGATATTGAGTTCATCTGCCTTCATCAGTTTGAGAAAACTAGCTTAGAAGAAATTTTAAAACAGGAAACAGTAAAAATCATCGACATCTATAGGAAGTTTTGTAATCTTGAAGAATCAAAGGATCTATGACATCATCTAGTGCTACATATGTAAATGTGTATGCTTAATAGATACTGAGTCCGAGAGAGGTTTATTTTATTTTGTTCACATGGCTGTGCACGGAGCCCAGGGAAGACCAAGCTAAATTTTGCTTTACTCTAGTGATTTTCAAATCTCAGATGAATCAGATGAGTTTGGAAAATATAGTCAACCCCCAAATCCTTCATATCAATCCTTTTAACAAATATCAAAGAAAATGGAGGGCAGGCAGATAAGAAACCATCACACATTAGCACACAGTATAAGAATCAACCCAAATTTCTAAAGTATTAAACAAAAATCATGTTTCTGATGTTTCAAACACCCTAACTGGCCTTTTACCCAAAGAGGGGGAGGAATTGTACATGCCTTCTCATTTCATGGACTCTACACCTAATCTACAAGTTAAGAGTATCAAAATACAGTCTAACAACAAACAAAACCAAAACCAAACAAACAAAAAACTAGGCAAACAAAGAAACAAACAAAATAGTTCTTCCAGGACTTCTAACACAAATTGCATTCCCAAATACACTGTTCTAAGACAACTTCCAGACCAAAGAAAATTAGCTTCATTTCTGAATATTTGGACACTTAATTGAACAGTCAAGAACTGAACTCCCATATGTTATTTAAACCTGTTAGCAACGTCGTCAGTCTATCCTCTCAAAGATACTAGAGAAAAAGAAAAATGACTGCTTAATTTGAAAAATATTATTTGAGTATGGGTTAGTCAAAAAGTTCAAGATACATAATTTTTTAAACAAATGACAAAATATATATAAAGAAAAACTCTATGTGAGAAAACTTTGGATAAAGAGAATAACTATAACACTTCTCATTTCATTCTACAAAGTGCATGGAATATCTCTCTTTGATGTAGAACACAAAACCCTTACAGCGCAATATTTACCTAAAACAAGAGTAACTGCTAATGGTGACCTATGAAATGATATGCTTGGCCATAGTTAGATCTAGCACTGGCAGAATTATCAAGGAAGTGACATTTATCTCTGTTTCAGTCCTCAAAAAGTCTTCAGCCATCCATGTAGCAGTTGCCACTGATGCTCTACTCCATGTCCTTGGCTCCCCTCTGAGTTCATGTATAGCCAAGATGGACATTTTCTGTAACTGCTGATGAGGAATTTCTCTGCTTCACTGCCTGAAGCTTTTCTTTGGCTCCATGAGAACTTGTTAAGACTGTTCAAGGTTGGGAAGTTATGGGGATTTAATGGTTGCAAACTAACTTCCAAAATAATGAAGGACATGAGCCACTGGTAAATACCCCAACTTCCCTGTCTTTCCGTGGTATAATTCTGAGGCATATTTGACACAGTAAATCTGTGGATGTTTAATGGGAGTGAGCCCCAGTAACACTGGTAACTCCCTCTTAATCACACCTTTTATCGGTTCCTCTCCTTCCACTTGTACTTTCTGTGAGAACCATCTCAAAAAATTACTTACATTCAAGTCCTTGTCACAGGATCTGTTTTTTAGGGGAAAACCAAGCTATGACATGTGTCTAATGTTCCTATGTTACCCTCTCACTGGCTGCCAATGAATCTCCCTTAATATCTCAAACGGGAACTGGATTGCAGGTTAAGAGGCTGAGTTCTAATCCTGTTAGCTAATTGTGTGTCCTCTCTGAAGCTTAGTTTTGTTCATTCGAAAAATGAGGGGGTTGGATTATATATGCTGTAGAGTGCCATTGAGTTTTTACTCTTTATCTTCTATTTTATTTTAGAGTGGAAGGAAAAAATAACACTGGCAAAGAGTGAAAGGAAAAACAATCTGTCACAGACTTGCCTGATAACCAGAATGCATTTCCCTTATTGCATTAAATTATTATTATCTGGTAACCCTACTATGATGTGAGCTCCTCAAGGCTAAGAAAGATGTCTTATTCATCTTTGTATTTCTAGACTTTAGCAGAGTGCCTAATATATAACAGTTATCTAATAAATGTGTAATTAATGAATTAGTAACCATTATATACAGGAAAGAGAAGTGAGGATACTGGCTGGACTGATGGAAGAGAAAATATAGGAAATATGTACAATTGCCATCATGGGGCTGGCTAACACAGGATTATATTGAGTGCTGGATTTTAGGCTTACACTGATAGCCATGACAGGGCATAGAATGTTTTTGGGTAGGAATGGCACAATGAAAAAGATAAAGGTGGTACAGAGGAAGGGTAGCAGAGTAAGATACTGAGAGAAGTGATCTACTTAACCTCAGTTGTCAAGATAATGTCTTAAAAAGACTTTTTTCAAGTTTTCAAAAATTATAGTGAGAATATAATGCTTGTGTTTATATGATTATCAAACTAATCATAACTCAATCAACTTAATGTATCATCAGCATGTGATATTCATAAATAGGTGTGAATTGTGGCACAATAATTGGCTCCTTATCCATTTTAGTATTTTGTGCACTTTCAAGCGAAAATATTTTTGATGTTACCAAATTGGTCTTACTTTGTTTATTTCACAGTTCTTAGTCACCAGGCTTAGTTCACAAATTCCAACTGTTTTCAAAGATGAAGTTTATTTCAGTAAATGAAAACGTTTTCAATGCTGCAGAGGTTCAAAACAGTAGAGAAATCAAAATTCATTTATATAAATGATTTCTATTGAATTTATTAAAATAAAATAAATTTCATTTTTTACAGTCATGACTTATATTAAAAGACCTAATCAGTTCAATATGAGTTAGCAGCAGCTTGCAAAGGCAAAGTGTGAGAGTCGTTCTCAAATTCTCCTTTCCACTTACCCTCCTTACCCAATCAGCTGTTTTTGACATAAGCATAGCATATCATTCTTGCTGCATCGAGGAAAAGAACTTACCCGTGGAGAACTAGCTATGGCCACAAACAAGTGGTATACAAATACAGCAAAGAATAAATTGCTATTGTCCAAGAATCCTTTCTATAGGCCATTAAATTGTTTTTTTTTTCTTCCTTTTCTTTTCTTCCTCTTTCTCCCTCCTCTTTTTCTCCTCCCTTCTTCCCTCTCCTACTTCTTCCGCTTCTTTCCCCTTCTCCTTTTTGTCTCCTGACCTCAAGTACCTGGTGGAATAATCTTGGAACCAAAATGAACTTAAACAGACCTACTAGCATCAAGCACATAGAAATATTGGATTAAAATAAACATATTACCAAGCTCAAAATAAGGAAAGAACATTGGGAAAAGGATTCACACAGCAAGGGTTTTAAGTATACAAGACTATGTGGTATCTGTTAAGTAAAGGATACAAGACTAAGAGAAGAGTTGGGAGTTGGGCATATATGTCTTAATGATTTTATCGGCCACAAGAGGACATGAGATTTAGTTTTGGTCCTATGCAAAATGGGGAGTTGGTTCATGATTTAGGCAAGGATCATGAATTTGCTGTAACCATTAGAGGAAAGATCATTGGGGAACAATATACTTGGTAGCAAAGTATAACCATCCAAAACACTTACAAATTATAAGAAACTATACCTCTAGAATGGAGATAAAGGGAAATCTTCACCTCCATTAAGTGGACCAAACAGCATTGTTATGGGGCTGCTTCGTATTTTACCACTTGATGGAATGCAATAAGAAATAGATAGCATTATCCATAAAGTATTTAACTTGATGATTTAACCTGAAATATTTTTTAACCAAAAATATTTAACCTGAATTTAATAAATTCTCTGGCTTACAGTTTACTGGAACTAGAGGACGTAAGACGTTACATAAGAAAACAATCAGCCAGATCAAGAAAGCTGATTAACTATTAGAAAACTGCCCTGGGCTCTTTGAAGAGTCAAGGTCATAAAAAAAAAAAAAAAAAGGAAAGCAGAAGGACTGTTCTAAATCTAAAATGCCTAAGGAGACATAACTACCCATTGCAATGCATGATCTTAGATTGGATCCTGGATAGAAAATAAAAATTGACAAAAGACATTTGGGGCTAATTGAAGAAATTTGAATATGGACTGGATATCTTATTTCATGAAGGAATTATCCATTTTATTAAAAGATGCTTGATTTTTAGAAGGTATATTTTGAACTGTTTAGGAAGAAAACGGCATGATCTCTACCACTCACTTTAAACTAGTTCCACATTAGTAAACACAGGTGTATATGTGTGTGGTGTGTGTCTGTGTGTGAGTGAAGAGGGTAGGAGGAAGAAAGTCAACATGATAGAATACTAACAATAATGGAATTTAGGTGAAATGCATACTGGTGTTTTTTTCCTTTTTTTTTTTTTTTTTCCAATTACTATTATGTCCTAAGCATTTTTCCCTACTTTTAAAATCCTGTTATGGGTATAAAGAATGTACAGGTAAAACAAATCTGTATCTATGTAAGTAAACAAAATGATACAGAAACACCAAAAGTTCCTGTTTAATTTTAGCTCACTGAAGAGAAAAGCTGATGAAAGTAAGCTATAAGTTAACCACTGTACCATGTCTGTATTTCCTATATAACATTGGATTCTCTCCCCTGTAGTCATGTGTGCCAAATCATGAACAAATTTCTATGCTCATTTCAGACTAAACATAATATGCTTATATTTCAGAGAGAGAAAATGTTGTTTAGTTAAAAAAAAAAAAAAGTCAGATCCATATAATTCCCTAGCTGCACTGTCGTCCTGAAAAGCACTATACAAATACCTTTCCTCCCGAATCTTAATTTCCTCTGTTATATCGTCAGCATTACCTGATAGTTGATCGATTACCCCCCTCCAACAGCAGCTTTGTAAAACAGTCTAAGAGAACAGTCTACTATTTTTAATTCATCTGTTTCAATTTACCATTATATCAAAAAAGTGAATGATGTAGAAATTAACATAATGACCCCCAAGTCTAGACCATCCAGGTCACTTTTACACATATATATACAAACGATAATCTAGCATATGTATTTTAGGTGACTCTATAGTTTTTCATTTTTTGTTAACAAGAATACCTCCTCAATGTGCTGGAGGAGCTCTAGGGAAGGCTTCAGAGGCTGGGACACTGGACTGAGCCAGGGCTGGAGTGCAAGGAAGCAGAGCAGCAAGAAGCCGAGTGAGTCTGCACCAGGAGCTGGTGATGCCTGAAGGCAGCCTCCTTCTATAGCAACACTGTTGTGAGGGCAGCAAGGCTAGGAATGATGTGGGGAAAGCTGATCTTGCCCTGAGGGCTGAAGAGTAAGAATGCTTCTAACTATCTGCAGAATTCTTGGGTAAAATTTCCTTCAGACAAGACACCATGAATAAGACAAAAGAGCCATAAAATGCAAGTTATTCAGACACCTGCTATGGACTGAATTTTGTTCTCCCAGTTTTCATACGTTGAAGGCTTAACGCCAACAGGATGGCATTTGGAGATGCGGTCTTTGGAAGGTAATTAGGTTTTAAATAAAGTCATGAGGGTGGGGGCCGTATGATGAGATTAGTTCCTTTATGAAAGGAGGAAGAGACACTTCTCCCTCTGCCTACTGAGGACACAGTGAGACCCTGGCCCAGCTGCAAGCCAGGGAGAGTTCTCAACAGAACTGGGCCATGTTGGCACCCTGATCTCAGCCCTGAAGATTCTGAATTTCTGTCGTTGAGTCACCCGCACTATGGCATCTTGTTAGGACAGCCTGGAAAAATTGATACAACACCTAAGTTATGTGGACGTTGAAAATGAGAGCTACAGAATGTGGAGATAAGAAGCAGTACCTGTTCCAGAAAACTGAGGAGACACATAAAAACGAAAAGTCATAATAAAATAATTTCAAGAAATAAAAAATATATGGTTTTCAGTGTCCTGAGAGAAAATACATGCCAACCTAAATTTCATTTTTGACTAATTTGTCTTTCGGAATGAGAGTTAAATAAAGATATTTATCGACAAACAACAACAAAAACATTCTATCTAAAGTAAATTCTGGGGGCACCTGGATGGTTCAGTCCAATAAGTGTCTGACTTTGGCTCAGGTCATGATCGCATGGTTAGTGAGTTTGAGCCTCACGTTGGGCTCTGTGCTGACAACTCTGAACCTGGAGCCTGCTTCAGATTCCGTGTCTCCCTCTCTCTCTGCCCCTCCCCAACTCTCACTCTGTCTTTCTCTCAAAAATAAATAAAAACAAGGGCGCCTGGGTGGTTCAGTCAGTTGAGCGTCCAGCTTTGGCTCAGGTCATGATCTCACAGCTCATGGGTTTGGGCCCCACATTGGGCTCTATGCTGATAGGTCAGAGCCTGGAGCCTGCTTCAGATTCCATGTCTCCCTCTCTCTTTCTCTGCCCCCCTCCCACTCATACTCTGTCTCTCTCTCAAAAATAAATAAACATTAAACAAATTTAAAAATAAATTAAATTAAATGAATAAGAACATTTAAAAAATTTTTTAAGTAAATTGTGAAAGAAAAGGAAAACAAAGCGAGAACAGTCAGAGACTCAGAATGAAGGGTGAACACAAAGGTAAACATATAAGTAAAGGCAAAATAAATTTTTAAACAACCAGACACATTGAGGTCAAATAGCTGAAAATAAAAAATGAAGAGAAAATTTTGAAGGCAGTGATGGTAGGGAAGGGTAGCATCACATACAGAAGAACAAATACAAAAATTGTAGTATATTTTAATTGAGAAACTATGTAAGCCAGAAAACAATACTTTATAGTACTGAGTGGGAAAAGAAAAACTTGGCTAAGTATTAATGAATACTTCCCCCAAAATAATTTTCAATAATGATAGTAAAATAAAAACTCTTTTAGGCATACGAAAGCTGAAAGAATTTCAATGCCATCAGACATACCCTGCAAAAAATGGCTAAAAGATGTACTTCATGAAGAAGAGTATAAAAAAAGATGAAAATTTGGATTTATTCAAAGAAATGAGCACTAGAAATGGTGAAAATTGGAGTAAATTTAAAAAATGGTTTTTGTCTTTCATTAGAGAAATACAAATCAAAACTGTACGATATCACATCACACCTGTCAGAATAGCTAAAATTAACAGCACAGGAAACAACCGGTATTGGTGAGGATGCAGAAAAAGGGAAGGCTCTTCCACCATTGGTGGGAATGTAAACTGGTGCAGCACCCTGGAAAACAGTATGGAGTTTCCTCAGAAAGTTAAAACTAGACCTACCCTATGACCCAGCAATTGCAGTATTAGGTATTAACTGATTCAAAGGAACATATGCATCTCGATGTTTATAGCAACATTATCAACAATAGCCAAATTATGGAAAAAGCCCAAACGTCCATTGACTAATGAATGGGTACAGAAGTTGTGGTATATATGTACAATGGATTATTACTCAGCCATAAAAGAGAATAAAATCTTGCCATTTTCAATGATCTGGATGGAGCTAGAGAGTATTATGCTAGGTGATATAAGTCAGAGAAAGACAAACACCATATGACTTCACTTATATGTAGAATTTAAGAAACAAAACAGATGTACATGGGGGAAAAGAGAGAGAGGCAAACCATAAAACAGTCTTTTAACTATAATGAACAAACTGAGGGTTGCTGGAGAGGAGGTGGACAGGGGGATGGGTTAAATTGGTGATGGATATGAAGGAAGGCATTTGTTGTGATGAGCACTGGGTACTGTCTGTAAATAATTAATCACTTAATTCCACACCTGAAACTAATATTACACTACCTCCTAACTAACTAGAATTGAAATAAAAACTTGAAACAAACAAACTAAAATGTATGGTTTAGGGGGCACCTGAGTGTCTCAGTCAGTTAAGTGTCCAATTCTTGATTTTGGCTCAGGTCACAATCTCACAGTTCAGGAGTTTGAGCCCCAAATTGGGCTTTGCACCGTCAGCGCAGAGCCTGCCTTGGATTCTCTCTCTCCCTTTCTGCCCCTTCCCTACTCACACTCTCTCATACTCTCTATGGCTCAAAAGAAATAAACTTTAAAAAAATGTATGGGTTTTGTCTTACTTTTGATTACTTTAAAAGATAATATACTACCTACAGCAAAAATTAGGGAAAAGTATATTCAGAAAGAGTCTGTGAGCCTGGAAGTGAGTAAGCAAAAACCTCCCAAACTAAAATTCTGTAGTGGGTTGAAGAGTGGGACCCTCAAAAATATTCCAAATCTTCAATCTCAGAACTTTGAATGCAACCTTATTTGGTAAAAGGGTCACTGTAGATGTAATTAAATTAGACATAATAAAATGAAATCATCCTGGACGTAGAGTGGGCCCTAAATCTTTTCCTAATTAAAAATAAGTAACTTTTATTTTTAATATTAAGGCATTCTATTTGAGACACAAGGGAGAGGGAGATATTAAGGTGGAGGCAGAGATTTAAAAAATGTATCAAAAAGCCAAAGAATAGAAAAGATTGCCAGCAGTCCCTAGAAGCAAGAAGAGGCAAAGGAAGACTCTTCCTTAGAAGTTTTAAAGAGAATACAGCTCTGCTGACATCTCAATTTTGGACTTTTGGACCCCTGAACAAACTGTGAGCAAATATAGTTCTGTTGTTATTTTAAGCTACTAAGTTTAGGATGATTTGTTATAGCAACCATAGGAAACTAATGAAAATGCAAAAAGAAAATGTTGAGGCAGAGGAAGGAACAATGACAACAAAACATCCAAGAAGATTTTAAAATATACAACATATGCATAATTGGAATACCATAAAGAGACAAAAAAAGAGAATAGAGCAAAACACGTTTGAAATAATAAGGCAAACACCAAATCATAGATTAAGGATGCTCAGAGAACACTAAACAGAATAAATACCAAAAATCTCCACTTTGGCATATCCTATTCAAACTGCAAAAAAAAACAAAGAGTGAAAATCTTGGAAGAAGCCACGGCGGTGAGACTCTTTTCCATAAAGAAATAAGTATAAGAATTATAGCTGACATCTTAACTGAAACAATGCAAGCAAGAAGAAAATTCAATGAAATATTTAAATTATTGAAAACAAAACAAAGCTAGAATTCTATATCCAGTGAAATTATTCTTTAAAAGTGTAGGAAAGTCATAACTAATCCAATAAAATATAAAAGAAAATAAAAGGTATACAGACTAGGAGATAAATTAAAAATGTCTTTGTTGATAGAAGATATGATCATCTGTGGAGAAATAGCTGAATCAACAAGAACAACAACAACAAAAACTCTGGAACTAACAGGCAATAACAGAAAGTTCTCAAGATACAAGGTTAATATACAAAAGTCAATTGCTTTCCTTGTATCAGCAATGAACAAGTGGAATTAGAAATTAAAAACATTTATAATGTTAATATAAATTATATATTTTATATTATTAATATAATTAAAATATCACAAAATATTTAGCTATAAAGTTAGCAAAANCTATATGAGAAAACTACAGAACTCTGATGAACAAAATCAAAGAACTAAATAAATGGAGAGACAGTCCATGTTCATGGAATGGAAGACTCATCAAGATGATCCAATCCCGATCAAAATCTCAGCCAATTATTTTATGGAATCAACAAACTGATTTTTAACGTTTATATGAAGAAGATGATTCAAAATAGTCAACACAAGTTTGAAAAAGAACAAAATGAGAGAACTAATGCTATCTGACTTACTCCAAAGCGACAGTAATGAAAATAGACTGGTATTGATGAAGAATAGACAAATACATCAATAGGACTAAATAAAAAGTATAGAAATAGATACTGATAAATACAGTAAACTGATCTTTGATAAAAGATCAAAGGCAATACAATGGGACAAAAATAGTCTTTTCAAGAAATGGTATTGGAAGAGCTGGAAAGTTACATGCAAAAAAATGAATCTAGATATGGACTTTACATGTGGGTCACCTGAGTGGCTCCGTTAGTTAAGCTTCTGATTCTTGATTTCAGCTCAGGTCATGACCATGTGGTTCATGGGATTGGGCTCTACAATGGACTTTGCACTGGCAGTGTGGAACCTGCTTGGGATTTGGGATTCTCTCTTTCCCTCTTTCTCTGCCCCTCCCCTGCTTGCGCATATGTGCTCTCTCTCTCTCTCTCAAATTAAATACATAAAAACTTCTTTTAAAAGTTAAAATAATTTTAAAACTTCTGTCAAAAACGATGTCAAGAGGGGCACCTGGGTGGCTCAGTGGGTTGAGCGTCCGACGTGGGCTCAGGTCATGATCTCAGGGTTCGTGGATTTAAGCCCCGCGTCCGGCTCTGTGCTGACAGCTAGCTCAGAGCCTGGGGACTGCTTCAGATTCTGTCTCCCTCTCTCTCTGACTCTCCCCTGCTCATGCTGTCTCTCTCTTAGAAACAAATAAATTAAAATATTTTTTAAAAAATGATGTCAAGAGAATGAGAAGGTAAGCCACAGATTGGGAGAAAATATTTGTGAAAGATGTATTTGATAAAGAACTATTATGTAAAATATACAAAAAACTCTTAACCTCTTAGCTCAATTAGAGTGGCCAAAATCCAGGACACTGACAATACTAAATGCTGGTGAGGATGTGGAACAACAGGAACTCTCATTTACTGCTGCTGGAATACAAAATAGTACAACTTCAGAAGACAGTTAAGCGATTTCTTACAAAACTAAACATACTCTTACCATCTGATCCAGCAATTGTGCTCCTTGGTATTCGCCCAATGTAGTTGAGAACTAATGCCCACATAAAAACCTGCATACTTATGTATATAGCAGCTGTGTTCTTAGTTCATAGTTGTGTTCATAGTTGCCAAAACTTGGAAGCAACCAAGATGTCCTTCAGTAGGTAGAAGGATAAATAAACTGTGGTACATCCAGACAATGGAATATTATTCAATGCTAAAAAGTAAGGAAATGTCAAGCTATGAAGAAAAGATACAAAGGAACCTTAAATGCATTTACTAAGAGAAAGAAGCTAATCTAAATTAGCTACATACTGTATGATTCCAATTAACTATATCCTCTATGATATATGATACTCTGTAAAAGGCAAAACTATAAAGATAAAAGATCAGTGGTTCCAGAGATTGGAAAGGAAGAGGCAAGGGATGAAAAGGGAGCACACAGAGTATTTTTAGGGCCATGAATATACTATGTATAATACTATAATGATGGACATATGTCATTGTACATTTGTCCAAACCCATAAACTCCATGGCACCAAGAGTGAACCCTAAAGTAAACTATGGACTTTGAGTGATAATGGTATATAAATGTAGGTTCATCAATTTTAAAAAAAAGTACCACTCTGATAGTAGATGTTGATAGTGAGGGATGTTATACATGTATGGTGGGTAGGATATATATATGAAATCTTTGTACCTTCCTCTCACTTTTTCTGTGAACCTAAAACTGACCTAAAAAAATAAAATCCTTTTAAAAAACCTTTCTCAGACAAACAAGAACAGAGAAAATTTGTCACCAGCAGATACACTACCAGAAGTTTTTTAAGGAGAAGGAAAATAAAATAGATCAGAAACTCAGATCTACATAAAGGAATGGAATCAACAAAAATAAAATCATCATTTTTCTTATTCTTAATCTGTATGTGACAGAATTTCAGGTTAATTAGTATAAGAATAATAACAGAGTATATAATCCCAAGCCAGTAAAGCAAAGAAAGAAGTGGAATGAAAAATATTGAAAACATACTAATTTTAAAACGAAAAATGTAGGGATGCCTGGGTGGCTCAGTTGGCTAAGTGTCTGACTTCGACTCAGGTCATGATCTCATGGTTCATGGGTTGGAGCCTCGCGTCGGGCTCTGTGATGACAGCCAGTTCAGAGCCTGGAGCCTGTCTTCAGATTCTATATCTCCCTCTCTCTCTGATCCTCCCCTGCTTGCGCTCTCTCTCTCTGACTCTCAAAAATAAATAAAAAACATAAAAAATTAAAAAATAAATAAATAAATAAAATGAAAAAAGTAATAAAGTATAAAATGGAAACAAAAATGAGGCAAAGTAGAAAATTTTAAATAAATTATTGGAAACAAGCTCATATAAACTGCCACAGTAAATATAGAGAGAATAAACTTTCTGGTATTTTCAGGTTGCATTATACACAGCATTATATACAATTTAAGGACAAAGAAGGGTTGAAATTTAAAAGACTAAAAACAAAAAAATATGAAGAAAAGGCTACCTAAAATAAAGTGGCTATATCTATTTACCCAGAGGTAGCCAAACTATAAGATTTTGAGGGCATTCCAGACCACCAAATCTGCCTAAGATTTCTAAAACCAGCTGTGAGTCTGGGGGCACTCATATCTACACTTGGTTTCCATAATTTTCTAGAAGAACTCATAGAATTTACCAAGAGCTTTTATACTCATATGTATGGTTTTTTATAGAGAAAGGATACATTAGTTAAAGTCAGGGAAGCGGGGCGCCTGGGTGGCTTAGTCGGTTAAGCGTCCGACTTTCGCTTAGGTCATGATCTCGCAGCAGTTCGTGGGTTCGAGCCCCGCGTCGGGCTCTGTGCTGACTGCCACCTCAGAGCCTGGAGCCTATTTCAGAGTCTGTGTCTCCTTCTCTCTCTGCCCCTCCCCTGCTCACGCTGTCTCTCTCTCTCTCTCCCTCCTAGAAATAAATAAAAAATATTAAAAAAAATAAAGTCAGTGAAGAGAAGAAACACATAGGGCAGAATCTGGGCAAGTTCCAAATGCAAAGCTCTGATAGTCATCAGGACATAGTATTCTACAGCACTGATGTATGCCAATATAAATGGAGTATTGCCAACCCAGAATTTCATCTCATCTTTGGTGTCCAGAGTTTTTACTACAGCTTCATTACTTGACTGATTTCCCAAGTGCTTGAACTGACTCTCCAAGCTTCAAGCTTTCCTCATATTTATGGAAAGGAAAAAATAAAATCTCTAGAATTAGAAAAGAGAGTAATTTCAGAGCTGAAACCAGTGTAAAAAAAAGTAAAAATCTAATAGTAAGCTTAATCAAAGAAGAGTTGATTTTTTAAGAGTTGATTTTTTTTAAATGCAGTTTATATAAAACTTTGGTGTGATTAATTAAAAAGACAACAGATGAATAAATGTTAAATAAAATCATAAACAAACATTAAACTCTTAAAAAGAATAGACAAATACTATTATAAATCTATAGCAACAAATTAAAAAACAAACAAAACTGATTTTTTAAAGAAATTCCAAGTAGTTCTGTAACTATAAAAGTAAATCTACAATTGGGGCGCCTGGGTGGCTTAGTCGGTTAAGCGTCCGACTTTCACTTAGGTCATGATCTCGCGGTTCGTGGGTTCGAGCCCCACGTTGGGCTCTGTGCTGACTGCCAGCTCAGAGCCTGAAGCCTGTTTCAGACTGTGACTCCCTCTCTCTCTGACCCTCCCCTGCTCACACTGTCTCTCTCTCTCTCCTAGAAATAAATAAAACATTTAAAAAAAATCTTAAAAGAAAAAAAAAGTAAATCCACAATTATACAAGTTCCCATAGAGCAAACATCACTCCCAGATAGTTTTACAAGCAAGTATTACCAAAATTTCAAAGAACAGATTCTCTAACTTCTTACAGAAAATAAATTAAGAAGGAACCCTCTCCATCCCATCCTATAAAGCCAATTTATAGCTCTGGTAACAAAATTAGATATCTAAATTTAAAATGTGAAAACTACAGATCCACCTCACTCATGAATGAATATCATGAACATAATATTTTCAAAAAAATTGTGTGTAAAAAAGCAACATATTGCAATTAAGTTATATCTTGGAAATGGCAAGGAAGATTTAATATTAGAACACCTATAAATGTTGACCACTACCTTAAAAGACCAAAGAAAAAAAGATCATTTCAATAAAGCAAGAAAAGAAAAAAAAAATACCCTTGATAAAATTCAACACATTCATCATTTAAAAAAAAAATCCTGAGTGAATTGATAATGTAAAAAAGATAACTAATCAACCAAAGAGTTCCTTAAGGTAAGGAATTTTGTTCATAAGTATATCTCAAGTATCTAAAATAAGGGCTGGTAAATAACTGGTGTTCAATATTTATTTTAAAAAATAAAGACATAGGGAAATGTAAGAAGCTTGCTGCTATTAGAGTATTTCCCAGAAAGAAGCATTAACTGAGAAACCAGATGAGAATACCCATTATTATTACTTCAGTTGAACACTGTATTGGAGGTCTTAGTATGTGTGCAATCAGAAAAGCAAAAAAAAAAAAAAAAATTAAAATCATAAAACTTGGAAAAGAGGAACTAAATCTCCTTTTGCAGATTATAGACTTTTTCACAAAGAAAATACTTAACACTATAAACTCAAAATAATAAAAATGCATTTTTAACAAATGATGCTTAGATGTCAAAATAAATTCCATTTATAAATTAGAGTCAAATGTGAAAAATAAAAATAGAAAATAGAAATACAACATGGGGTGCATTTAAAAAGGGAATTGCTTGCTAAATATATGACTCATCAATGCATACAGGAACTCAATATTTCTTTCTTCCACAAAAATGTAATTCTTCTCTAAATCAAAAATATCACATAAAAAACTAAAAGCAAGTACCAAAATGGGAAAATATTTAAAGTGTTTTTTTTCAAATAATTCAAAAAGGACTGTAACAAAATGGGCAATAGACAAAACAGACTGTTCACAGAAATTTAAATGGAAATAAACGTATTAAAAAGATGTAGCTTTGTTAATGAGAAAAAAACAGAAGGTAAACAAAAATTTATGTTTCTGTATTTTTGTCAAATTAATACTATTGATTCATATAGCTTATAAAAATTAGTTTAACCATCCCAAAGAACAACTTGGTATTGTTCAAACACTCCTTAACACATTCATTTTACCTAGATGAAAAATACAGGCTTTGGAATGGGTCAGTCCTTGGTTCAAATTCTGACTTTAACTCTTGCCAGTTTTGTAACTCTGAGTATATAAAATAGGAAATTAATACCTAGTGCATTGGTATTTGGGAGAGATAAATGAGCTAATGTTTACAAAGGGCTTAGCTCAGGGACAGACCTGTAGAAAGTGCTCAATAAATAGTCATTATCAATTTTAAATTAAGAGTTCATCTTAAGATAATGATGAGCGATGTTCATTTTAATAGTAAACAGCGAATACATTTATAATAACTGCCAAATAATCTAGATATATAACAGGTGACAATTAAATAGCTTAGATGAGCTTTTTTTGTAGTCATTAAAATAAGGAATATTTGCTGTCACTGGAAAATATTATTGCTGGATGAAACACACTTGTAATTATAAGTCCAAAATTAGTATACTTTATAAGTGTATGTGTACATGTGTGTTCATACATACAAACTCAGTTGAAAACCCGAGATGGTGAGGTGTGTAGGGATTGTTATTAGTATATGTATTGATTCCCGGTTATAAGATTTCTTATCCATACACTGGGGTTCTTTTTCCAAACATTAACATACATGAAATGTTTCTTTTATAAACAAAGAAAAATAATACATATGCAATAATTATACCTATAAATAATACTTGCCAAAATCACAGGTATTACAGTATTTTCTTGCCTGTCATTACATTTCTTTGTATCTTTTGGCATAAATATTTTAACTGGTTGTGATTCATCACTTATTTTTCTTTCATAGTATCACCTTGCAGGGATAAACTTTCTGCTTGTTCCTGCGATACCAGATACAGACAGGGAGTCATTAAGCAAGTAACTTTGTAAAGATACCGTATCCTGGATTTAACATTTACTCCCATGACAGAATTATTCATGAGATTTAGCAGAGGAGGATCAATTTAGGTGAACTGGTATTACTGAGAGAAAAGCTGCAATAAGTTTTCAGCCATTTCTCTGTAATTCTGGTGTACAAAATTATTTAAACATTCTCTCATTCACATTTTAGGATCCAATAGTAAAAATTTTAAAATAAAATTTTGGACACAGCAATATTTAATATCTATAGTGCCCCTTCAAAAATATCACAAAGTACATTCCTGCAGGCCAAAGTTTTAAAGAAAAAATGTCTGCTTTTTAGTTCACTGAATTTATTAGAACACCTTCGTTTTTACTTTATGACTTGTACTGGGCTGAGAATATAACGGTGAGTATGAGTGGAGAGTTTCTGCCCACTGGCATTTTTTAGTCTGGAAATCAAACCAATAGGACATTCACTGTAGCTCAGAAAATGATGATATCCTTCCCTCACAAGATCTGATAGTATTCACCTCATGTATTAAAGACTCTCAGGGGTGCCTGGGTGGCTCCGTCGGTTAAGCGTCCGACTTCAGCTCAGGTCATGAACTTGGGGTCTGTGAGTTGGAGCTCCGTGTTGGGCTCTGGGCTGACAGCTCAGAGCCTGGAGCCTGCTTTGGATTCTGTGTCTCCTCTCTCTCTATGCCCCTCTCCTGCTCATGCTCTGTCTCTGTCTCTCAAAAATAAATAAACGTTAATTAAAAAAAAAAAAAGACTCTCAAAGTTTCGAGTGCATAAGAATCAGAGCTTGTATAATGTGGAGAGGCCCAGCCCTCTCTCCAGAGACTTTGATACAGTGATCTGAAAAAAGAATTATGAGTCTGCAGATCTAACAAGAATTTAGGTATTCCTGATACAGATAATCTGCATTCCACACTTTAGAAAACAGAATTTGATGTAACCAGTACTTCTGAATTTTGCAAAAGCAGGAAGAGATTAGACCTGATTTCAAATTCCTTGAAAGCTCTTTCTGGTTTCCTGGAATGATTAAACAATAATTGTAAGATTTAGATATAAATAGAACATTACATAATTTAATGTATAATTTAAATTATTGTACCTGAGTGGTTGGTGCAACCACCTTGCTGGTGATTATAGCAGAGTGGCGAGAATGCCTCTGATATAGACTGAATGGCTGTGCCCCACCACCACCCCTGAAGTCATATGGCAAGTGTGATAGTATTTGGAAGTGGGACTTTGCCGGGGTGATTACGTCATGAGGGTGAAGCCTTCGTGAATGTAATTTATACTCTCATAAAAGCACTTATACCTGAGAGCTACCTTGCCTCTTCTGTCATGTGAAGACACAAAAGTTGGCTGCCTCTGAACCAGGAAGTGGGCTCCCACCAAGCCTTGAATTTGCTGTGGCCCTGAACTTGGACTTCTTAGCCTTCAGAACCACGAGAGAGTATTGTTTATAAGCCACCCAGTCTATAGTATTTTGCTATAGCAACTAGGCAACTGGAGCTAAGACTAAGGCAGCACCTGACTCTCCTTTTGAATGGGGCAGAAACCCACGGTGCCTGAGGTCAGAGTTGACTGGTACTACCAACGAAGCAGTGAAAAATCCAGCTGTGTTTTGGGTTCATCAAACAACCTGAACCATTTTTCAAACCTTTTGGAGTCAGTAAAACTAAAAGCTCATTTTGCCAAGCACTTTCACCCCTAATTTTTAAACCCATGTGTATTTTAAGAGAAACTTAATCCATATGTTTCTGATTCATTTATACTTAAATCATCAAAATGTTGTTTTGTAAGAGCTATTTGATGTCCAAGGTTTTCTGAGCTTTGTAAACCTCTTGTCTTAGAAACAGAATGCTGTGTTGCGCCAGAGGGTTGAGTCCTGGTTAAAACGCCAAAACCGGGAGGTTTCACTGGGTTCCGCATTCACCACAGAAAGCTTCCTCTTTCGATCAACACAAAACAAGACCAAACCCCAGAGGCTGGTTGACACTATTCTTACTCTATCATCACACTCTCTTTCTCTTCATGTTGTAGGAATGTACTGAAGGGTCTGAAGTTTTGTTTGGTGTTTATGAAGCTTCTCCAGTAGGATGATGATACAAGGCTTCTATAACCTTGGGGATTGCTCAGAGCTGTTCAATTACCATGCAAAGCCAAAAACACAGACTTTCGAAATTTAAAACATACATTCAGACAGAAAAAGAGGCAGTTTATGTTTCAAGAGGGACTCAATTCTTTCAAAAGGTGTCCGTCTATCTTTCCATTTTTAACTTCTTAGTAACAGAAACATATTTGGACAAGGAAAGCTGTTAACTGATGCCTCTCTGTAATTTTTATTTACAAAAAATATGATCATTAATTTCATTGTATTAAATATATGAATTCAATAAAAATACATTTTCAAAATTATTTCCACTCAGTGATTAGAATATCTTAGCAGGCTTTGAGGAAATCACAACATGGTTTAAAATCATTTAATAATCAGTTTTAGGATCTTGTAAAATATACATTGCACTATGTGTTACATGAGGGATGAAGCATAAATACATCATAAAATAACTAATGATACAATTTTCTTTGAGTCATTTACTAATTTTTTTAAGTACTTATAAAATACACCATGAAGTATTATCCAGATTTTAAACTACTGGTTTACAGAACATTCTGCTTCTTGTTTCCTTTCCTTCACAAGGAAAATCCAAGGTCACTTAGCTTGCGGTTTGGAGTCCTACAGGGTTTTCAATTTTTCTTCTCCCTTTGGCTGAACTTTTTGATAAAAATGAGACACTGGAGATTGTGAAACATGAATGGATTTCGTCCTTGAGTTTTGCATTTTAGTTAGCCTTATAAGCTTGACTTTCCGAAAGCTTGATGGATACTGTTAAGGCTTCAATCAATTTTAAGTGTTGGGTTTTATGATTTTTCTCTAATTGCTTATGCAGTCTTCTCCGATTCATTAAAAAGGTTTTGCAAATAACGTAAGGCCTGTTGCTTTAACAAATAAAAAACAGGCTTATTATTCTGCCTATAATTGAACAATAATTACAGTGTTGATTATCTTTTGTTGGGCTTGCTTAATAACGCCCTAAGCAGTTTAGTGGGATTTATAGCTTCCAGGATTTGGACAAGAGGTCACAGAGGTCTTTACTTTTTGCCAGCTGACCTTTTGTTTGAGTTTAAATTAACTCAATTGGTGCTGCTTTTTATATCTGCTCTCAAAAGTCAGGCTTGTACATTACATAGACCTCTTCAGGTATCTAATAAAGATATTTATTTTTTATTAAAATTGTATTTAAATATCTAGGTGACTTAAAAATAAGATGAACTGATGTTTATCACTGCAAACGCAGTCATGTAAATGACAGATCTGCCACATACATCAATGAATATTTAACTGTTCTCTGCAAACCCTTATAAATATCGGTTGTTAAAGTAGGTATTTTTCCTTTGTTTTATAACTTTTGTTTTTAAGTTTACTTATCTTTTTACATTTTTTAAAATGTATTTTTATTTATTCTTGAGAGAGTGACAGAGCACAGGCCGGGAAGGGAGACACAGAATCCAAAGCAGGATCCAGGCTCTGAGCTGGCAACACAGAGCCCAATGTGGGGCTCGAATTTACAAGCCTTGAGATCATGACCTAAGCCGAAGTTGGATGCTTTACCAACTGAGCCATCCAGGTGCCCCTAAGTTTATTTATCTTGAGAAAAAGAGAGAGAGAGGGAGGGAGAGAGAGAGTGCAAATGAGGGAAGGGCAGAGAGAGGGAGAGAGGGAATCCCAAGCAGGCTCCATACTGTCAGCACAGAGCCCAATGAGGGCCTTGAGTCCACAAACTGCAAGATCATGACCTGAGCTGAAATCAAGAGTCCAACACTTAACCAACTGAGCTGCCCTGGCACCCCAACGCTTTTTTAATTCACCTTTCTGATACTCTTAAATAAGGCTATAACTATGTTCTTTTTTTAAACAAAAACAAGTTCATAATAATTATATCTGATAATGATAAGCAAAACCTAAATATTTGAAAAAAAAAATCCTTGCCTTTCTCATGTAGTCTTACCCGCTAGCCTGTGGAACAGGAAGAAAAGACTTTTATAAGTAGTTTTAGGATTCACCCACCAGTGTGCTGAGTATCTGCCACATACATACCTGATTTTACAGAGATAAAGGAAATTGGTCCCTGCTGTCCATAAGCTCAGGGTCAAAACAAGAATATTGTTTTCTCCTTTCAGTATTATATATTTCCTTAGACACTGATCCAAGTGTTTTCTGTCATATTACATAGCTTAGGCCTCCTAGGGCAGGGTTTAAAAATATTCACGACTTTTTGTAGAGGAGAAAGCGGTGTTTCACCTTGTTATTATCTGTGGCTCTTCCCTGACTGAACAGCACCACCTCCCAGTGAGGGCCAATACTTTTTTGGATGCTTAGGTCTAATGTGTCTGTTGGAAAGTCAGCTCCTACCTTAGTTACCATCATCAGCAAACACCTCCTGCGGAGATGGGCATATCATTGTATTTACTGCAATAAATGTACAATAGTCTGATCCCACTAGTATGATGCTTGCTCGGACAGCTTCAAATACAAATGTTTTTAACAGTGTGAGATGAAAAAGAAGTATGGGTTAAAGGGCTCTGGACTTGGAACCAAATATTTTACCACCAAATGTTTTACTAACTATACGTATGGGCATATTTTCAATCTTTAAACTTGTGACCTTACCTGCAAAATGGGGACCATACTTATCTCACAAGTTTCTTTCTGTGTTTGGCGACGATTGAGTGAGATTCATATAGGAGAAAGTTAATGGCACCGTGTCTAGCATGCAGAAAGCAATCATTAAACATTAATTGGATCAAAGCAGAAGGAAAGTATCTACTATTTCTTTAAGTAACAAGTGTCATGCACTCAGCTGTTTCCTGGAAAATGAAAAATGAGCAAGATGGTATTCCTGCTTTTGAAGAGCTCAGTTATATTTACTCGAGTCTAGAAACTAGACAGTTTCTGTACTGCTTGCTCATCTGTCACAAGCTCCATCTACCAGAGCTTCCTCCACCCAGCTGGTCAGATCATCAGAAAGGACTATTGTCGTCAATCAGGATAAAAAATTAGTTGCTGACAATCCCTTTGCATTTGTTCTCTGTCCATCAAGAGATTAGGCTTCAGAACTCTTATACAGGTTGTTGAAAATAAAGTGTTCTAATTTCCTAAGAATAAAAATATTTTTTCCTTTTTTTTAATATTTAAGAGAGTGAGAGAGACAGAGAGACAGAGATCATGAGCAGGGGAGTGGGCAGAGAAGTGGAGACAGAATCTGAAACAGGCTCCAGGTTCTAAGCTGTCAGTACAGAGCCTGATGTGGGGCTAAAACCCATGAACAGTGAGATCATGACCTGAGCGGAAGTCCAATGCTTCACCGACTGAGCCACCCAGGTGGCCCAAAATACTATTTAAATTCTAGAAAAATAGTAATAGTTCTACTACTTATTTTCTGGGTAGGATGCACTTGGACAAGTCTCTTCTTATGTCTATATTTCTCATTTGATAAAGAATAGATTAGACGAGATAGTTGCTAAAATCCCTTCTAATTCCAACATTCTCTTTTTTATGACTCAGGCTACTATGTTTTGAAAAATAAATCCTTCCCAGATAGGTGACTAGAGAAGACAGAGCAGGGGTGCCTGGTTGGCTCAGTCGATTAAGCCTCCGACTCTTGATTTCAGTTCAGGTCATGACCTCACAATTTGTGGATTTTAGCCCTGTGTCAGGCTCCACACTGCCACCATGGAGCCCGCTTCGATTCTCTCTCTTTCCCTCTTTCTCTGCTCTTCCTCTGCTTGTGATCTCTCTTTTTCTCTCAAAATAACTAAGCAAACTTAAAAAAAAAATCTAAGTTGAGAGTAGCTACAGTGTTACAGTCAGTGCTCTAAATAATAAGCCTAATTAGTATTCATAGTTATCTGAGAATGGAAAGTTACAACACATGTATTTAAATTCTTTTCATGGTGCTTTTGGCTGAATTATGGGTGATTACAGTGGTTTGGGGCACTTTCATCTTTTTGGTTGCACATTTTGTATCCATGTTAATACGGAATATGAGTGCTTTTAACATTAAAATGCTTAAAAAGCTCTGCAACTTATAATACATGGACTTAGACAAAATATTTAACATTTAGAACCTCAGTTTTTTTTTCTTCTATAAAACAGAGCCAAGAATACCAAGCTAACAACACTTTTAAGTCCTTATCACAGTGCCTAACAAGAACCCAGTGAAGCTTTTATATTTTAATTAAGAAATTAAATATGTATATCTTGGCATAGAGTTATTGACTTTAAACATATTCATTGAAATATTTGATAAGCCTACCCTATACACACATACTTCATTAAAATGGGCTAACAAAAAAGTCTATATTCCTTTTTCTAGAAAAGCTTATAATCTATCCCAGGAAACGAGACATAAGATTCAAGAAAGATTGAACAATAATAAAGTAGTTGTTATAAGAGTTTCCATAAAACAGTATTTGGTAAATAGCAAATTAGTGGCAAGACAATATTTATAAATGGAGTCAGAGACAGGAGACATCATGGTTAGAAAAGTCTGTGTGGAGCAGCTGACAAGCCAGGTTAATGTAAATTGCTCAGATTGATGCAAAATGTGAGAATATCACTGTATAAGCCAGAGGAAAAGTTTGCAGAAAAACATACAATAGCGTATATATGCATGCACGCACGCGCGCACACACACACACACACACACACAAGAAGCTTTTTTTAGGATAAATTATAGAAATCACCAAACACAGTGCCTGACCTGTCATCAAACAGATAATTGTTACTTCCTATTGCAGAAGCCATGAATTTGTAGTCCATCAGACAAATTAAATCCACATACACATTTATTTTAGCCACATCTTTTCCTTCTCATAACCCATGAGCCAGCTTTTAAAAAGTAGAGGATTTCATAATTTAAAAAAAATCTGAGTCTCTGGTTTCTCTTGAAAAGTCCTAAAGATTTGCTATAACTGAGCCTGCATTTCCTTAACACCAATCTACTGGGACTGAATAGTTGCAGCTGCTCCCTTTAAACTTGACCTCAATCACTAAGGTCTCCAACAGCTAGCTCAGTTGGTGCTCTCGGATGTACTTACACCCAGTGCAGACACTGGTTACTGCTTTGTCGGGTTTGGCATTTGCAACACCTCAAACCCTGGAAAAAAGGCCCATTTGCTCGTCTCCTGGGAGAGGAGAGACCCATCATGGTGGACCCATCATGAAAATACCTGGGTCAGGCTGGGAGGTGAGTGATCAGGGAAGCTTTGGAAGGAAAAAATACCAAAAGGCATCTTCCCTTGTCTCCTCCTGGCTAATACCTTTCAGAGTAGACAGATAAGATGGCTTTTGGTTTTTCTCACCACTTTAAGCTCTGAAGGGCTGAGGCCCAGTGAAAAAATTCGCTGGTTCTAATGTATGTTTTGAGGGATGAGGTTGCCTTTCTATTGCCTTTTGGTCCCCTCACAAAAGGCAGTTAGGAATTGAGCGCAAAAGTCCTAGTGAGAAAAAAATGAGTGGATATTTAGAGGTAATGTACTTCGGTATCTCTTCCAAATCTCATTGGAGTGATAAGTAGCTTAACTGGCTGCAAAGCAGGGACCAACACAGCTGTTCCCATTCCCTCTCTCTATAGGTGCCTTAGATGCACTGAAGGGATTCTATAGCCTAAATAATACTGAGCAACCCTATTTTCCCTGAAAAGTTTAGCCGATATATGCATATATTTGTCCCAAATGTCAAGATTCACTTTAGAGTTGGCCATGTAGAACACCCCCAAAATAATAAAATCATTTCTATGACTAAAAAGACTAGAAAATTCCATGGAATTTTTAAAATAAGCAACAGCAATCCAGAGCTGTCATGTGGAAAATTCAATGGTGAGAGCAGAACCAGAATGAAGCACGTCTAGCAGCAAACTAAAAATTCAGATCTAGTATTGAGCTGTCATGCAGTTGCTCATATATGTATTCTGGGGAGACAGAAGGAAAGCTAGGTGCAGCAAATCGGTGAATCAACAAGAGTAGAACTGGAACATTAGGCTGTCATAGCCTGCCACAATCAGTTTTTATGGAAGAAAGGTGTATTTTTGGTTTCGCCACTCATGTGACACAGCAAAACCCTAACTTAACCAGACAGGTGAATATAATGGCCCTTGTTTGGTTCAGCAAAGTCTTCAGATATTTTCCCTCACATTCAAAGATGATACCATATAGTACTTTAAGCATTAAGAATTGCCAAAATAGTGTAAGACGGGGCATTTGCTAGCAAGTTTCTTAACCCTTTTATGCCCCAGTTCTGCCTTTATCAAATGAAGAAAATAGTCCCAATTCATGTGGCTGGTTATCATGTATTTAGTGGGGAGTCTAAGTCATAGTACAGGTTCAACATCATAATTATTGTTTTTCATATAGCCCTCTACCAAAAAATAATACTTCTAAAATTTTTAAAAATGGAAATTATATATTCACATAGTAATTTATGGTGTTATAGAATTTTTTTTCACTCTCAAAGAACAGAGTAAATAGCATTATTCTTATTTTATATGTAAGAAGTCCAAGGCAGAAATATTTAAGTGACTTAACCAAGGAAAGCACAGGACCATGGTAGAGCACACACCAAAGCCTGGGGCTCCCCTCACAATTCTGTAGTGCCTTGTCCCTGTGATCAAATAAGGACTGAAAAGAAAGTGTCCCCAAGACACTAACACAGAAAAAAATTAAACTCCATGTGGTTACTTACACAACAATTTTGTTCTAAGACAGTGAACAGAAAACAGAAAAATCACCTCTGAACTGAAATGCTCCTTGACAGATGTGCTGAATGTTAATAAAGCATCATTTACTTGCTTGTGTACAGGGTGCTCTGAAGACTATCTTATAAGTAACCAGTTTTAGGCAGTGAATGATTTAACCCTGTTTCACAAAGTCCTCTTTCCAAGCACCATGATGACTGAGATATCAGTGTACAACTTCCATCTTTGTGACAACTCATGAAGTTACTTTGTTCGGTTTCTTTCTGGAAGAAATAAGAAGAATATTGTGGCCCCTTCGGAATTTTATGTGAATTGTGGGTGAATTAAAGTACTTACGGTTCTCCATGGAATATTCCTGCATTAAGATGCCAACTATAATGTGTCATATTCCATCCCTCTTTCCGCAAACTGACATTGGACAAATATTTTCTAAATACAGACAAAACTAATAACATGGCTCCATTAAATAAATACTGTAATTTTGGGACCCATAACATAGGTTACTATAAACATGGCTTTCACCTTCAAATTCCTCTTTTTAGCTACGTATAAAGCTCCTAAAAGTTCTTAGAGCTTAACATATTATGAAATACCTTCTCAAATATTTCCACGGGTGCTTGGGTGGCTCAGTTGGTTAAGCATGCGACTCTTGATTTATGCTCAGGTCATGATCTCACGGTTCGTGGGACCCAGCCCTGTGTCAGGCTCTGCGCTGACAGTGTGGAGCCTGCTTGATATTCTCTCTCTCCTCTCTCTCTCTGCCCCTCCCCTACTCATGCTCTCTCTCTCTCAAAGACAAATAAACCTTAAAAAATTGAAATATTTCTATAAGTATATTAAAAACCATTGCTTCAGAATAATGCACTATAAATTAAAATGTACAGGTCACATGGCTTTCTCCCCACTTACTATATTCAGACTGTTTTTCCTTTTATTTTCCTTAGAAATATGTACTTGGAGCCTTTACTGCAAGCAATAGAAATATCAGAGAGTAAGTGCCATTGTTCTACAGCTATTGATTCTTCACTGTTTAAACTAGAATGAATTAGCTCAAAGTAGGCATTGGTTTATTTTCTTATTTAATAAATTAAATATCCATGATATCAGTGACTGTATTACCAAGAGGAAATCCAACTTTAATTCTTAATTCTTCTTAATATTTTTTATTGTTTATTTTGGAGAGAGAGAAAAAGCAAGCATGGAAGGATCAAAGAGAGGACAGAATCCCAAGCAGGCTCTGTGCTGTCAGTGCAGAACCTGACATAGGACTCAATCTCATGAACCATGAGATCATGACCTAAGCTGATATCAAGAGCCAGGCATTTAAACAGCTGAGCCACCCAGGTGCCCCTTTTTTAAAAATGTTTTTAATATTTATTTATTTTGAGAGAGAGAGAGAGAGAAAGCAAGTATGGAAGGAACAAAGAGAGAAGGAGAGAGTGCCAAACTTTGGTTCTTATATACCATTGTGATTTAATTTTCAGTGGAGACTTGAACACTTTTGATTTTTTTAGAAAATATGTTGAGGTTTGATATTCTGGTCCTGTAGTTTTAGATAGCATACGACTTCAGTTGTACTTAAAAAAATTTTTTTTAGTTCTAGCTTAAATTATATCATGACATTTCTATTATTTAGATTAAAAACAAACATATATAAGAAGCATTTCGGACATTAAAGTAAGCAAAATTCAATTTTTATATTTTAATTTGATAGCAGTTGCTGTTTTCTAAAAAGTGGAGTGCTATGCAGTTATATTTTCTTTGAAAATTCTTCTAAAATTAGAAAATATATATATATATTTTTCAGTGCACTTGCTCTTTACTCTGCCTCCTGCTCTCATTGTTTTTGTTATCGTCAATGATAGTCAACAGCTGTACTTTGTCACAGAACTTATTAGCAGCTGTGAAATGCTACTGTCCTAAGTAGCAGCATTTGTTGGCGACTCTTGAGATGTGATTACTATGATAATGAAATTCAAAGGATTTAGACAGCCTTCAGTCAACATTTACTTGAACCTATTGCTTGCAAACACTGAATTCACCACACTAACAAAGCTTAATCTAATTGAAGACATAGAATTTAGGTGCTCAATTACTTTTGTTGCATACCAATAGGGACAAATTAATGCCATATAAACTGAGTATTAGGTCTGAAGGTGACCAAACAAAAGAGTGAAATAATCCAAAGGAGACTCCCATTTGGACCAGGAAAAGGGAATGGCGGCAAACCAAGGGCATCTGGAGATTAATTAGCCTTAGGACAGTAGTACAGAAAATATTGACAATAAGACTGAAAGATAATAATGAAGCACACACACTCTGATGCACTTTAGTACCATATCTTCTTACATGTCTGCAAACCAAGAGAGAAGATGCATCCGAGTAAGTCATTTCTTGGACAGGAAAATGTCTAAACGGAAATGGAAATAGCATTGCATAATCTTAGATTTGAAGAAGATGGAGCCATAAAATAATAACATCTAAAAGTAACTAAAGGTCACAGCTAACATCGTACTCAATAATGAATGAAAGCTTTTCCTCTACAATCAGGATCAAGGCAAAGATGCCCACTCTTGTCATTTCTATTCAACATAGTACTAGAAGTACTAGCCAGAGAAATTATTAAAAAAAAAGAAATACAAGGGATCCAAACTGAAAGGAAATAAAATATTCTCTGTTCTCAGATGGTATGTAGAACTCTCAAAATTCCACACACCAAACAAGCAAGCAAACAAAAAGCTGTTAGAACTAATAAATGAGTTCAGCAAAGCTACAGCAAAGCTACAGCTACAAAGCTACAAAAAAAATCAAAACACAAAGATCATCTGGATTTTTCTATATTAACAATGAACAATACAAAAGTTAAGATAATGATTCCATTTATAATAGTATCAAAATGAATAAAGTACTTAGGAATAAACTTAACCAAAGAGGTGAAAGGCTTGTATGCTTCAAACCATAAACCATGGCTGAAAGAAACTTTAAAAGACACAAATAAATGGAAAAAACATCCTGTATTTATGAATTGAAAGGCTTAATACTGTTAAAATGCCTATATTATCCAAAGCACAATCTATAGATTCGGTGCAATCCCTATCAAAGTCCCAATGACATTTTTTTGCCAAAAAAGAAAAACTCAAGCTTAAGTTCATATGGAATCTCAAGGGACCCTTAATTACCAAAACTATCTTGAAAAAGAAGGACAAAATTGGAGGTCTCACACTTCTGATTTAAAAACTTGCTATAAAGGTACAGTAATCAAAACAGTGCAGAACTGACATACAGACATGTAGACCAGTGGAATAGAAAGTCCAGGAATAAACCTTCACATATATGGTCAAATGATTTTGAACAAGGGTGCCAAGACCATTCAATGGCTAAAGGACAATCTTTTCAACAAACGGTATTGGGAAACTGGAAATATAGAAGGAAAATAGTTGGATACTTATATTGACCATATACAAAAATTAACTTAAAAAATGCAACAAATGCCTAACAGTAAAAACCAAAACTTTAAAAAACTCTTAGAATAAAACAAGGAGAAAAGCTTAAATAGCATTGGATTTGGCAATGATTTTTGGGATATGACATCTAAATAATTGGCAACAAAAAACAAATTTGACTTCATCAAAAATTAAAAGTTTGTACTTTAGGAGTACCTGGGGGGCTCAGTGGATTAAACATTGACTCAGTTTAGGCTCATGTCATGATCTCAGGGTCTGCTTTATCTCTCTCTCTCTCTCTTTCTCTCTCTCTTGTTTGTGCATGTATGCTCTCTCACTGCCCTTCCCCTGCTTGCACACATGCATACTCTCCCTCAAAAAAAATTAAAATTCTGTGCATTAAAAAATAGTATTAACAAAGTGAAATACAACCCATGGAATGGCAGAACATATTTGCAAATCATATATCTGATAAGGGGTTAATACCCAGAATATATGAACTCCTACAACTCAACAAAAAAAAACCTTTTTTACTCTTTTTATTTTTAAAATTTACATCCAAGTTAGTTAGTATATAGTGCAACAATGATTTCAGGAGTAGACTCCTTAATGCCCCTCCCCCATGTAGCCCATCCCCCCTCCCATAACCCCTCCAGTAGCCCTCTGTTTGTTCTCCACATTTAATAGTCTCTTATGGTTTGACCCCCTCGCTGTTTTTATATTATTTTTGCTTCTGTTCCCTTATGTTCATCTGTTTTGTATCTTAAAGTCCTCATATGAGTGAAGTCATATGATATTTGTCTTTCCCTAATTTCACTTAGCATAATACCCACTAGTTCCATCCACGTAGTTACAAATGGCAAGGTTCATTCTTCTTAATTGGTGAGTAATACTCCACTGTGTGTGTGTGTGTGTGTGTGTGTGTGTGCGTGTGTGTGTGTATACAAAGATCATATATATGGTATATATATACCATATCTTCTTTATCCATTCATCCATCAATGGACATTTGGGCTCTTTCCATACTTTGACTATTGTTGATAGTGCTGCTATAGACATTGGGGTGTATGTGCCCCTTCAAAACAGCACAACTATATCCCTTGGATAAATACCTAGTAGTGCAATTACTGTAGTAGTGCAATTGCTGGGTCATAAGGTAGTTCTAATTTTTTGAGGAACTTCCATACTGGCTGCACCAGTTTGCATTCCCACCAGTAGTGCAAAAGGGATCCTCTTTCTCTGCATCCTTGCAAATATATGTTGTTGACTGAATTATTAATGTTAGCCATTCTGACAGGTGTGAGGTAGTATCTCATTGTGGTTTTGATTTGTATTTCCTTGGTGATGAGTCATGTTGAGCATTTTTTCATGTGTCAGTTGGCCATCTGGATATCTTCTTTGGAAAAGTGTCTATTCATGTCTTAAAAAACACATTTTTAAGTGACCAAAGGACTTGAATACACATTTCTTCATAAAAAGATATATACAAATGACCAATAAGCACATGAAAAGATTCTCAATATCACTAGTCATCAGGGAAATGTAAATCAAAACCACAAGGATATACCACCCCACACCCATTAGGATGGCTATTATAAAAAAATAATAACGAGGCACCTGGGTGGCTCAGGTTGTTGGGCTTCCGACTTTGGCTCGGGTCATGATGTTGCAGTTTGTGGGTTTGAGACCCATGTTGGGCTCTGTGGTGACAGCTGAGAGCCTGGAGCCTGCTTCAGATTCTGTTCCCCTCTCTCTGATGCCCCTCCCTGGCTTGTGTTCTATCTCTCTCTCTTTCTCTCAAAAATATATAAAAATGTGTTTAAACATTAAAAAAAATATTGGTGAAGATGTGAAGAAATTGAAACCTTTGTGGATTGCTGGTAGGAATGAAGAATGGTGCAGCTGCTATGGAAAACAGTATGGCAATTCCTTTAAAAAAATAGTAATAGAATTACAAGATCCATCAGTTCCATTTTTTAGTATATATGCAAAAGAACTGGAAACAGGGACTTGAATAGATAAGTATATACCCATGTTTATAGCAGTATTACTCACATAAGTCAAAAGGTGCAATCAACCCAAGTGTCTGTCAGCTAATGAATAAACAAAATGTGGTATTATACTTGCACTCTCATATAAGTCTTAAAAAGGAAGAAAATTCTGCCACAGTTTACAACATGGATGAACATTAAAGACATCATGCCAAGTGAAAGAAGCCAGTCCCAAAAAGACAAATACTGTATGATTCCCCCAAATGAGGTACCTAGAGTAGTCAGAATCATAAAGACAGAAAGTGGAATGGTGGTTGCCAGGAGCTAGAGGAAAAGAGGTATGGGGATTTAGCATTTAATGAGGATAGCATTTCAGTTTGGGAAGATTAAAGAGACTGAGGATGAATGGTAGTGGTAATTACACAACAAAGTGAATGTGCTTAACTACACTAAACTGTACATTTAAAAATGTTTATACTGTATGTTTATGTATTGTACTTTTTATCATAATAAAAAGCCAATAAAATAGTAAAAACTAGAAAAGGTAGCATCTATAGGAGAAAAATGAAGGAAATCACCATTGTTTTGTCTTGATAAAAGAAAGTGATTCTTGCCATCAGATAAATGCTTTCTTTAGAGGGATTCAATTAGACACTGCAAATGGAGAAGTTGAAAAACAAAACAAAACAAAGGTAACCCTAAAGTAGCCCTAAAATCCTAAAGTAACATCCATGTGTTGGAAAATATAAGATTTTCACCTTGACAATGAGTGGTAAATGAAATACATAAAATAATACAAAAGGAGAAAATAAAACAGAAAGCAGAAGATGGATTTAAGTTAGATCAAATGAAGTAATGGGACTAAGCAGAAAACAAATAGGGAAAGGAAGAAGAATCTTAAGGCAAGGGAACTTCCATAGGACTTCTGCTAAAGAAATGGATTTATCTGGGCTTCTGGGTGGTTCAGTCAGTGGAGCTTCCAACTTAGACTTAGGTCATGATGTTGCAGTTCATGTGTTCAAGCCCTGCTTTGGGCTGTGTGCTGACAGCTCAGAGCCTGGAGCCTGCTTCAGATTCTGTGTCTCCCTCTCTCTCTGCTGCTCTGCTGCTTGCTCTCTCTTTTAAAAACAAATAAACATAAAAAATTTATGGGCTAGAATCCATAGCCATCTTGAAATTGTTTGCCTTAATACTAGTTTTAAGAGTAGGCTTTATTCATGATTTTGGATAAACTGTATCTTTCATTGGTTCTCCAATATATTCCCCCACTAAAAGGACAATATAATATAATGGAAACATTATTGGCTAGAAATTGAAGGGTGTGGAATCCAAGCTATATTGTGTGCCCAGTTTCCTGATTTGGGGCACATCATTTAAACTCCTTGGGTTTCAGCTCAGTTTTCTTTGTTTCTTTCTTCTTTCTTTCTTTTTTTAATTTCAAAGAAAGAAAGCATAAAAGAGGGGAGGGACGGAGGGAGAGAAAGAGAAAAAGAGAGTGAGAGAATCTGAAGCAGGCTCCACGCTAAGCACGAAGCCTGACACAGGGCTCATTTCCACAAATCTGGGATCACTACCTGAGCTGAAATCAAGAGTCAGATACTTAACCAACTGAGCTACCCAGGTGCCCCTCAGTTTTCTTATTCATAAATTAAAATGTTGGATTAGAGAAGATTTAAGACTCCTTCCTGATTCCCCATTTTGTGATTTTATGTGGCTTCAAATCTCTTTGACAGGGAATGAAAACTATTCACAATTTTTTAAAAAAGGCTTTCAATGCAAAAATTGGCACACATAATATTTTGACCGAAAATAATAGTTATATTCAATCAGTATAAATGACTCATTTTCCTGCTATGACATATAGGAAAAGGGTGAATGGATTAAGATATTATTCAGTTTCTCAGATTAAGTGCAATGTTATCCACATAGTGGGGTCAGGGGAAAGTAGAATACAAGGAAGCTGACTACCAGTTTCACAGGCTTGGCCAAGTGTGATTCTACCATTTTCCTTACAGAAGGACAAATAAAAATGTGCACAGGAAGTATCTATGAAAGCAGTGGCTGTAGAGGCAGATCTATTTCTCAGTATTTAAAAGCAGTATCACTATCAAGGAGGTTTACTTTCAGTATATTGGCCCATCAAGATACCCCAATATCACCACTCACTTCTGGATTTGAGCATTCAAGTCTCCAAACCAATGTCCAGGGCTCAGGAAGGATATGATTCCCTGACACTTGACAAAACTAGTTTCGGGAAAGTGCAAGACTTGGCTTGGCAGAGAAAAGAGAATCCAACCAAGGGAATGGGATTGGAGGAAACCAGGAGATAGGAGGGGATGAATCCTGCAGAAAATCAGAGGGATTCTGAAGAAGTAGCAAGTCTGCTCAAAGGGAAGAATTGAGACATTAATGACAGCCTCTCCTTGTTGTTTTAGGAATTTTTTTATTTAAGGATATTGAGCCATATATATTCTTAAAAGTCTGTAAAAATGATTTCTCAGGGAGTTAACTAGCTGAGATTCTAGGACACCTCCAACTTGATTTTGGAAAAAAATCTTACATCAGATAGATATCTTTAAAATCATTTGTTGACTCAAATTTATTATGCCAATTGTTGTGCTAGATGTTAGAAAAACCTGTCTGTTCTGCTCTCGAAGAGTTCACATGTTTATAGATGAGACAGGTGCAGAAACAATTATAAAATTTTATGGAATACTCAGAGGGTATTGTGTGAGCATTGAATGGCACTTTAACTCAACCTGAGTTAGGCAGGAAGACTTTATTGAGGAAATTACACCTGTGCTAAGTCTTCAAGAAAGAAATGTGATTAATCAGGGACAAGAGTAGGAAGGGTACAAGCTGGAACACTCGAAGCTACAAGGGAAGCTTGAGCAATGATACAGGTGTGAGAAACAGCAAGTTGCAAACAATGTGTTGTTCCTGGGCCATAGTTACATGTATATTTGTGTATGGTGGTTCAAGACAAAAATATTGCCCCTGTGTTGTAGCAAAGAGAATAAAAACTAAGTAAAGATATTGGGACAGAAGATCATGTAAAAGATGACCTATAGTAACAGCAAAGACGGAGAAGAAAGAATACATTTGAGAAATATTTGGGTGGGTAAATCCTTGAGACTTGGTCACTAATAGAGGACAGAGAGGGGAGAAGAATTCAAGGAGGCCCCCTGAGTGTCCCACTTTGGTGACTGAGTATGAGTAGATGGCAGTACAACTAACTAAGAGTTTGAAAAAGAACAAACAAGTTGGGAGAAAACAGTGAGTTGGAGAAAAACGAACTACCATCAAGCCATGTCTTCAATATGAATGGACATTTGTTGCCCCATCAATCACCCACTAGACACCCAGAAGGCATATTTGCTGAGGGCATATGAAAGACTGAAACAAGAAGAGAGTTCTCCGGGCTCTCAATTTGCAAAATGCCTCTGATAAAATATATTCACAAGTTTTTACCTTCCTTCTCCACCACGAGGAGTAAATGTCTACTCTGAGACCCATGACAGAAATAAAACAAATGATAAAGCAGGTATAGTGAATAACTGAAAAATAACAACAAAAAAAATAAATGAAAATGAAGTTATAAGCAATATGTGGAAGAGAGGGGGCACCTGGGTGGCTCAGTTGGTTAAGCAGCTGACTTTGGCTCAGGTCATGATCTCACAGCTCATGAGTTCGAGCCCCGTGTCGGGCTCTGTGCTGATGGTTCAGAGCCTGGAGCCTGCTTCAGATTCTGTCTCTCTCTCTCCCTCTCTGCCCCTCCCCTGTTCATACTCTGTCTCTCAAAAATAAATAAATTAAAAAAATTTTTTTAAATATGTGGAAGAGAAGAGAAAAATTCTCACAACACAAGAATCACAAGATTCTCACAGAATCTTGCACGATCTTTCACTTCCTCAGACAATTCATGCAGTGACTGATATGTGTGTCAAGGAAGACCTACAGGCTGCACATGCTTTCATCTCTTAGTCTCCTGGAAAATAAGGCATTACTCCCATCTTTATTTTTATCAACCTCCAGTGGGCAAATTATTTCCAATTCCATCCTCACCTCCTTACTCCACAGACACTAGGGTTTTCAAATGGCTACATGACTAGTAGACACCAGATGCTTATATTACTGTAGGGACTGAAGACTCTGGAGACAACACGAGGCAGCAGTTGGCACTTTTCTGCTTGGTGAAGTCTAAACCTCTTCCAATTTACATGGTGCTCCAGGAACGTGAGGCACTTTACCGTCTTTTGTATTTTTGTGAATTTAGGGAGCCAACTATTTTATCAAAGATCATTCAAAGAAGGGAAAAGATAGATTGGCCCCTCTTCCTTAAATGTCTCTTTTTGTAAAGCCAACATGTTCACAAGGCTGCTGTGGCCATTTGGGGAAATAGCAGGACAGATATATATAAATTTGAAGTAATTGCAACCATTTGCAGTAATCCACTAAAACAACAATACCTCTGTAAGTTCTAAAATCTGCTATGATGGTGAAATTTCAGTAATCACAGAGCACTGATTAATTTTTCTCTGCCTATGCCTTACTAGGCATTTAAAGAAATTTAAAGAAATAGATTCAGGAGCCCCTGGGTGGGTCAGTCAGTTAAGCATCTGACTCTTGATTTTAGCTCATCATGACCTCATGGTTGCAAGACAGAGCCCCATGTCAGGCTCTGTGTTGGGTGTGGCACCTGTTTAAGATTCTCTCTCTCTCTCTCTCTCTCTCTCTTTCTCAGTCTCCCTCTGCTCCTCTGCCCCATGCAGGGGTACACTCTCTCTCTCTCAAAAAAATAAGAAATACAAAAATACAAAATACAAAATAAAAATTGATTCAAATTTCTCATTTCCCATCAGTATTGCTTGCCATCATAATGTAAGTATCATGTCCATTTTTTATCAAGTGTAACCCAGTTAGGATGCTATTTAAGCCCTAGACTCCTTAATAGGTAATAATTTTTTCAAGACTCTGCAGCACTACTTAGCACATTCAGCAAACCAGGAACCAAATGAATTGACATAAATCATGGCTTGAGACGCAAATGAGAATATGGACCACCAGTTCAGCAATGTGAACATTTGTGATCAATAAGGTTTTCATTTGCACTATTAGAAATGTCAAAGATGATTTCATATATCATTGTATATATGAAAATCAATGTATAAAACATTCCTGGAAGTTGTCTTTAAAGAGTAGCTCTCAACCAATCTCTTTTCCATCATATTTATTTTAACAGCAAACACAGAGGATCACTTTAGCATAAATAACTTCATTCTACCTCTGTCTTTTTCTTATTTATAGCCTGGAACTAAATCTCATAAAAATGATAGGACTCTTTACCTCATGCCAATTGCTTTCCTTGGAAAAGACAGAAGAGGACTCCAATGTTTCTGTGGCTCCAGATAAAGGAGCACCGAGGTTGGAGAAGGGTGAGATCTTTAGAGCAGCCAATCAAGAGTCAAGGCAAGGAATGAAAATTGAAAGAAGGCCCACAGTCACAACCTGAGGGTGAAGACCAGTGGGGGACATACTTCTGAAAACTATACCACAGAAATCACACACCACCTATCAGGAGTCTAGAAAGCCAGGAATATAACATTACCAAAGCCAAGACCAGAAATATAACACTAACCGGCAATCGGTCACAAAAGATTTCTGTCTCTCCCTCTCCCCTTTCCACATCTCCCTCAACAAAGAATTGAGGCCTTAAATAGAGAAAGAGAAGAAATATCTCTGAGCCAGGCCATCACCCCTCTTCTGAGACCCCTTAGCCACAATCTCCATCAATGGTGGGGAGGATCTAGTCTAATTTTGACAACCGAAAGCAAGCAGAAGAGTTGTGAAATCATTCAACATATTCAGACTAAATCTTCAATTACTATGGGTGTGGGCAGGGGAGCAGTGTAGCAGAGTTGCAAGCAATGATAAGGAAAAGAATAGTTTTTGTTTTTGTTATAAGAGAGACGGAGAATGCTGTGTCACATTGAAGAATACTATAACAGATACTAGAGCCCTCCTGCCTGGGATATCATCTCAGCCTGCAATTTATCAACTATGTGATCATGAACACTTTACTTAACATCCTGGTATCTTAGTTTCTTCACTTTAAGAATGGAGATCATATGGGGCGCCTGGGTGGCTCAGTCGGTTAAGTGTCTGACTTTGGCTCAGGTCATGATCTCATGGTTCGTGGGTTCGGGCCCCGTGTTGGGCTCTGTGCTGACAGCTCAGAGCCTGGAGCCTGTCTTCGGATTCTGTGACTCCCTCTCTCTCTGACCCTCCCCTGTTCACTGTGTCTCTCTCTCTCTCTCAAAAATAAATAAAACATTAAAAATTTAAAAAAATAAGTAAACATTAAAAAAAAAAAGAATGGAGATCATACTGGTACCTACTTCATAAAGTCGATATGACGATGAAAGAAGCTAATCTCTCTGAAGCAGGAGGCTGTGTAAAGACTAGCTACTATATGATACCCCATTAGCCAGTTACATTTAATTAAATTTTAGCATCAACTCTATACTTGAAAATAAACTAAATTATTTAACTGTGTTTGTATATTATTTATACATGACTATAATTTTAGAGAAAGAAAAAACCTTACCAATCATGAGAACTTTCATTTATGTTGGTTTTCCTTCTAACTGATTCAGTAAGTTATTTTAGTAATTTTATTGACCTGCACTAATTGTAAATTAGATTAGAACTTTTCATTTTTTAAAAAAAATAGCAGTTTCTGCCATGGAAGCTGATGGTCACTCTGGAAAATAATCAGGGCAATGAAATCATCTCTAAAAACTAAGAGTTCACATCATTTTTTGTTATAGGTACTTTTGCTATCTTTCCAAATCAGATATGTGCTTTTAAATCATACATTTGTTGATTTGCTGAAATGTATTAACAAATATCTTGTATTTAATGGAATGAAACTAGTTTTATTAATACCCTCGATGTTTTATGAGAGAACAATTAAAAGTTCATTTCTCATATATAATATTGGATACCCCTATTACCTTTTTCTTCTGATTTATTTGTCCTTGAACTATATAGGGTATCAGCTATATTGCAAAGGGAGAAATATGCTCTATTTCAAACTCAAAGGGAAAGCACAATTTAGAAAATGTATTACTGCAATTCTCTTTCAGTGCTTTACAAACTGCATGTTTTCAACTCTGAATTTAAGAAAGCAGGTTATGAACGAAAAAAGGGACAGCCCCGATAACATGCTTATACATATGTCAGTTTGGGTACATCGAGCAGCTGCAGGGTGTTGTCATACCAACCCTATCCCATTCACTAGGCCATTAAAGGAAAGAGGAAAATTTCAAACAACCCTGAGTTTATTTAGTTGCAGAAAGTTTAGTGAACTTCAGTTCATGTTAAGGCCTGTTAACAGCAGGAAGAATCCAAATTTCTGCCACCGAGGATGGGGAAGCCGAGTGACATTAATAAGATCCAGATCCCAGGCCAAACAACTGTGATCTTCCTTATCCACTGTCCCACAGGGTGAGTACGGTAAAGCTCTTCATTTTGCAGTGGTTTCCCCTCCTCCTCCATCTGATTTGCAAAAGGGGAAGGGGAAAGGGAAAATAAGAGTAGAAACCACCAGAAACTACTGTTGTAATTTAGCATTAGTAAGAATTTGTAAACCATCACCAAGCAGATAAAGCTAAGAGCTACTAACTACAAACATAACCAAGCAATAACCTCTGTGACTGCTTAACGGAGGCCCTGATTAGAAACATAGCAGGCAGAAGCCTTTACTGGAAACCAGGGAGCAATAATGTATTCAGAGAGAAAGGCTAATAGGGCTGAAGCATAAAATAAGCATTCTGTAAAGAGAGGAGAAAGAGAGGCAATCAGGTACAGAAGGAGTTAGTATTAATCCAGCAATTTGAAAACTGTCTGTAAAGTATTGACACTGATGAGTATCCTGAAGTTAATGAATTAACACAATGGAATAAAGACATAACATTGAGAAACACTTGCCTACTTTAATTTTACATGATTGTACAGAGATACAGATAGACTTCTGATTTTTTTTCTTGTTCAAAACGTAGTTTGTTGTTTTAGAACTGCGCAAGTCACTGAATAATCTTCCTTTGAGTATCAGATTTGGTGTTGCAGTCAGCTCACAGCAACCTATTTTGCATATTTTTTTGTTGCCAAATATGCTGTCCACACATTCAAAGAGCAAGGTACGGTGCACCTGGCGATATCTTACAGGAAACTCCATGGAACTACAGATATCACTTCCTACTTCAGGATTTATAACTCTTGTCACGGACACAAAAGGGCCAAAATAGTCTGGTTGAAGGGTCTCTCACAATACCTAGACATCACGGTTTTCTCATATGTAATTTTTTGGTTTCCAAAGGTTTATTTGATTTGGAAAATAATGTAGAACCTCACTTTTCCTGGTGATAATGAAAATCAATGTTAAAGACCTTAAGCGTTTCACCCAGCTAACATTCTATACTCTGCTGTCCAATGAAATAGTCACTAGGCACCTGCTATTCAAACTTAAATTCGTTAAAATAAATAAAATGAAAATTTTGGTTCTGAAGTTGAACTAGCCATACTTCAAGTGCTCAGAAGCCACATGAGACCAGTGGCTAGTGTTTTGGGGCATGTTGCCATAGAGCATGTCCATCATCCCTTTCTACTGGACAGTGCTGTATAGCAAGTCAACAATTCAGAGAACTATGTTTGTAGAAAAGGATAAAGAGAAAAGGGAAAAATAAATTTTTTCTTTTTGATGTTTTCAATGATTTTTCTAAATGTAAATTCTTTTTTAAAAATTTTTTATGTCTTTTTATTTTACTTTGAGAGACAGAGACAGAGAATGAGTGGAGGAGGAGCAGAGAGAGAGGGAAACACAGAACCCTAAGCAGGCTATAGGCTCTGGGCTGTCAGCACAGAGCCCGACGTGGGGCTCGAACCCACGGACTGTGAGATAATGACCTGAGCCGAAGCTGGGCACTTAACTGACTGAGCCACCCA